>NC_072773.1:16393776-16684222 GCF_022539595.1 Amphiprion ocellaris
CTGAGGACCAATGTTACATTTGTAAAACATGTTATCAGCATTAACAGGGCAGTTTCATTCATTGAAAATATTATTTATTAAAGAGCAAATTGATTATTTCAGTAGGGAGAAGTGTTTGTTTTATTGCCAGTTTGGCTGTCAAAAGGTAAAGCATAGAATATTGACTTTCTTAAGACATTATGGTAACAATTAAACCTAATTTTATCAATTCAGTTTGCAAAATAACACAATTTCTTTTTAAGTCATATCAATTTGGTGTGGTTTATCTATGTAAAGCAGAATTAGAATAGTAGTCCAACCGGACACACCTTTTCTAATAATTCGAATGTCAACTTCAGAAGTGTATGCTTTTTTTTCTGAAAGCTATTCCTTTTCCACAGTGTTATGGCAGACTCAATCCATAATGAACAACAATAGCTCCAACTGGTGAACACTGGATTATTTAATACCCAGTCTTGGCAAACCAAATACTCCAGTTACAAGACTCTTCAGTTGTGCAAAGTGCAGTAGATATTAACGTATTGCACCTTTTCAAAATGCAGGAGTTTAAAAGAACAATACCGAACATCCAGGTGTATCCTGAGACAACTTTCTGAAAGGTAAGAAACTGCAGGTGTCAGTGCCTGCTCAACACAAACTATTATTTAAAAGATTTGCTGTGCTCTAGGGCATGGCTAAAGGGTCTCCAAACAAATGAACATATGAACAGACAATAAAAAAACGTTTAAAAGACAGGAATAATCACCCTCTTACTCTCTCCCGCTTCTCTCCCTCATCTTCTAGCCCCTCATCTCGGTTTCCTCCCTCTGTTACAGTCTATTAATTCAGAACGCAAGCTTTCTCTTGATTTTAACAATTTCATTGTAAACAAAATATTTCACGTCTTTCCATGTCCGCGCTCTTAGGACTGAAGACTCTTTGTCAATACACATGAGGCAGTCCTGCTTTGCTGGAACTTTCTTCAGTGCGATGAACTTGCCAAGGTGTCGTTTGACTGCAGTCCTCTCCTGGTCATTCCAGGGTCTCTTACCTTGTTTCTTAACTTCCATTTCTGGAGCATCTACAAAACAAAAACAAAAAGGAGTTTATTAGAGGTTGAGTTGATAATAAACTGAGACCTTATTGAAGTTATATTACCATCTGAACCCTGCCTTGATTGATTAATAACAGTAACAGAATAAAAAATATAAAAGTTGCATTGATTTTAAGCACCCACATTAAAACAACTTTGTTGACTTAAAGGTCACCCTAGTAACAGCATGTACACTCAAGGGATAATTCATGTGCGTTTCGTCACTATTTTTTCTAATGAAGTCAATATAATTGTGTCTCTCCTTGTCTGTCCCAAATATCAATGTGCTGTTTAATCCCAAAACATTTAAATTTGGATCGAGATAATTCTTACATGCAGAATGAGGGGAGTAATAAAATGCATGCAGCCATTAATAACCCCAAAGAACATTCAGATGCATCAGAACTGCGCATCTCTGAGGCCACTTGACCTCCCGACATTGGGCCCCCTCTCCTGTCCCAGCTCAGCCCCCACCCATGACCCCCTCATCCTCCCCTCTCCCCCCTCCTTTCCTACACCCTTGCTGTGGTCCTCTTTTGAGAAAGTTTGCTCCCTGAGTAACCCCCGTTCCTCTGTTTATTTCCGCTGGCCCAGCTGCCCGGGTCTACCCGCCCTGCTTCCTGTCCTCCTTGTATTCCGGATTCTGCCCTGACCAGACCTCTCCCCCTTCCGGACTCGTCTCCCCTCCTGCTCCTGATCCCGACCAGGCCCCGGAAAGTCCCTGTCCTACCGTGCTCCTCTCGTGCCCTGGAACATTCTGCCTGCCGCGCCCCCCGGAACGAGGCCCTCCTGCCCGCTGTCCGCTGCCAACCAACACCCCGCCACGGAGAACGCCTACCGGGCCGCCGGTTCCCGCTACAGTCACCCCCCACCCCTCCCCTATTAGTTAGTTATCTTAGTTATCCTGGACCTTTAGTTTATCTTCCTCATCCCTTATTATTCTGTTTGTCAATCAATAAATCCACCTTTGTTCCTGCCTCAGTTCCTCGTCTGTGTGCTCTCTGCTCGGGTTCACCCCCACGCCATGACACTATCACTGTTGACATTCATGTTTAGATGCTACAGTCAAAGCCTGAAAAGGTGTGGTGGTGTCAGTGCAGACATATGGGGTAATTATTATTGAACACAATACATTCTCTCATTGCAGTTTCTGGGTTGTTTTGTTTGAATTTAAATGTATTATTTTAAAACTACAGATAAGATATTCATTGAAATGCCAAATGTAAAATATGTAACCTGTAAATATATTCTTCAAGTCCATATAACAAAACTGACTTAATTTGGGAAAGCTTATTATCTCTTGTTGATCAGAATTTTGTAGTTGATTTAATTTACAATCACTGCAGCACTGATTAATTACCTTGTCACAGAAATTGTTATACAATAGAAATTTCTGTCAATGTTTCAATTGAGTATAGACACTCTGCAACACCACTTTAACCACCAGTCCTTTCACCTGCAAGTCATAGTGACTTGTGCAGCAATTCCCACTTACATTGTTCTCAGGAAACACATCTATTTAACAGAAATTTGTCTAGTTCATCTTACCAACATCACTGCGTTCTCTTGTAACTGCAGTCTTCTTTCGGTCCTTCCGAGGGGATCTGGTGGCAGTAGTCTGTCTGTCCTCTCCATCTGAGAGAGATGGCATGTTAGTATAATGAAAATACAACACATTATGCATTTAGCGCTTCTCTTTTCACTTAAATCTTTATTGCATGAACTCACCCCAGTCTTCATCGTCTTGACGCTTTCGTTTATGTACAGTTTTCTTTGGCCTCTTAACACGCCCTTTTCCATCTGTTAAAGAACACACCCATATGGTAAAACAGTGATAAAGTAGATGCAGTTTTACAAGGCCAATAATGCATAAGAGCATGAGCCTCAGACAGGTTTTTATGGATGTAGCAACCTTTATGTTTAGGCATGTATTAGTTGTTTTTAAACTTTACCTTGTTTAAACAATTCTACATGCATACTTTTGACTATTTGCCATTAGCTGTAAATTTTCTGCTTCAGAAAATCCTCTGAAGGCCACCTCCTTTGTCAATATAGGTTTATGGTCATTTATGTTGAAAAGATGTGAAAACAAATCAAATCTCTCATTACAAATGCAAAATTTGAAAGTTGCTAGGCAGAGGTAGCTGACTTTTTTGTATTTATGTAAACATGGTAATAGATTACTGTTCTACAAGTTCTTAAAATTCAATTCATATATATTAACCGCACAGCTGGCTCAGTAGGCCAAGATCAGTAAACCTTGTTCAAGACACAACATTAGCAGTAATGAGGTGAAGACAAAACTACACCATTTAGTCAAGTGTAGCCTCTCTGCATGTTTAAGAGGACAAGATTAATTAAAAGAAGTACTGAACCTTCACAGAATGAGATTTTTACTTGTGCTTACCATGCTCAGGGTCACAGCTATCTTCATCATCACCATCAGCTTGCCTTGTGGTTGCAATCCTCTTTGGTTTGTCAACAGCTGAGCTTCCTGAAGTTGAGTGTGGCTTCTGTCCATCTGTGAAAGACATAATTAGCACCATAAAAATACTAAACTCAACTGAACTGATTGCTGACACTTACGTATTACAAACAGTGACAGTAGAGCCTTAAAGGTGCATTTCTAATGATACTGCCAAAAGCTATGGCAGGCTGCAGAAAACATAATTACGTTCTCTATTTCCATTGACAATAATATACACTGCTCAAAAAAAATTAAAGGAACACTTTTTAATCTAAGTATTGCATCTAGTCATCAAGTCATGCATCAAGGCATTTGCCATAGACACAGGAACTGGCAGGTCCATCACTGCTGCTCTGTGCTTTTCACAGATGAGAACAGGTTCATCATGAGCACATGTGACAGACATGAAAGGGTCTGGAGAAGCTGTGGAGAAAGTTATGCTGCCTGTAACATGGTTTAGCTTGACCGGTTTGGTGATGAGTCAGTGATGGTCTGGGGAGGTATGTCCATGGAGGAACGCACAGACCTCTACAGGCTGGACAGCAGCACTCTGACTGCCGTTAGGTATCAGGATGAAATCATTGGATCCACTGTCAGACCCTACGCTGGTGCAGTGGTCCTGGATTCCTTCTGGTGCACGACAATGCCCGGCTTTATGTGGTAAGAGAATTCATGCAGTTCCTGGAGGATGAAGGAATTGATACCATTAACTGGCCCCCCACGCTCGTCTGATAGAACACCTTTGGAACGTTATGTTTTGGTTGATCCAACACCACCAGGTTGCTCCTCAGACTGTCCAGGAGCTCAGTGATGCCCTGGTCCAGTTTTGGGAGGAGATACCTCAGGACACCATCCGTCATCTCATTCGTACCTTGTCCCGACATCATCAGGCTGCATACAAGCACATGGAGGCCATACAAACTACTGAGGACCATTCTGAGTTGCTGCCAAGGAATTTCAGCAAGATGGACCAGCCTGCCACATCAGTTCTGCACTTTGAGTTTTGGGGTGTCTTGAATTTAGCCCTCCTGTGGGTTGATAATTTTCATTTCCATCAAACAATGTGGCATCTTTTCATTCCTAACACATTATCCAGTCCGTATCAATGTAAATATCCAGTTAGTTTTTTCCCTGCATTGAAATATGATGTGTTTTCAAAGTGTTCCTTTAATTTTTTGGAGCAGTGTATGTATGTTCAGACCTTATCATCAAGTTAAAAACAGTTCAGGTAGAAGGGAAGCGTTAATGTTGCAGGTGGTGTATAGTTCAGTGCAACAGTGCAGTTTAGGGAAGCTCTCAGCTCCAGCCCCGGTCAATATAATTTGCCATAAATTTAACAATATGTCTGTTGTTACACAGGACCTCAAGCCACTATCATTTGTAATATATAATGTATGGAGATATTCAGACACACTGTCATCAATGGGATAGCTGATGAGCTGGAGAGAGGGCTGGTGGGAGGGACGGTAACTACATAATATTTAGACTGTGCAGTATTTTATACTTTGAATGTATATGCTTTGAGAATACACATTTGTATTCGACTGCTGATATTTTGGGATGTAAAAACCAAAACGGTCTCCTGGTGCACCATGCCATCTATAAAAAAACGTTTTGATAGAGTCGAAGTCCTTACATCTGTAAGGAATATGCCAATACTACAGTGAAATAGGATCCAAGTCAGACAAAAAACATTACCTGTGTTTTCAGTGCCTGGACCAGTCTTGCCATCACTCACATCATCGTCATCATCACTGTCATCATGTTTTTCTTTAGCTGTAGTCATCTTTTGTGTCCCTCTGTTGGTATCTTCTTGCAGCTCTCCAACTGTGCAAGATAATGTTTTAGTCGAATGAAATTGCTTAAATCTCAGAAACACAACAGTGGTGCAGTGAAAGAAGATTCAAGTCACACTGAGAGTGCTACCTGTGTTTTCAGTACCTTGACTGGTGTTATCACTCCCATCATCCTCATCAGCACCACCATCATCTTCACCATGTCTTCTTGCAGTCTGCCATTGTCTCTTTACAAGTGACCTTGCTGCAGCTGAATGTGGCACCTCTCCATCTGTGAAAGATGACAATACCATGTAAATACCAAGCTCAGTTTCGAGACTTCATTTGTGTTAATATTGTCTTGAATTACCAGAGCCATCATCATCTTCATCATGTCTTCGTCTTGTGACAGTCTTCTTTTGCCTCTGAGCTGATGAGCTTGTGGTTATCAGCTGTTCACCATCTGATGAAGCATACATTAGAAACATACATATAGACAATCACTCACAACATGTCTAAGTTTTTCTGAAAACCTATACAAGTACAGAAAAGCTTCAAGCCTCAAATCAGTCAAGCAAATAATTTGTTCCATTTTTTTAGCAAATATGCTCAAGCATGGATGGTAGCTGAATTTCAACTGTGAGCTCAAACAGACAGAAATTAGAGCTGTCAAGTGAAAAAATTGTCCTAATCAAAATAATGTGTGATTAATCATCATTAATCGCAGCCTATTATTGTGATGAACAAGTAACAAATTTAAAAACAAGTTTGAAAAACTCAAATTTACTTATACTTTGGGGGTAAATAAAACAACCGTTTCTTCCACTCTGTTTATTTTTAGCTTGTTTTTCATAAACTAGCTAACATAAAGCTATTGGTAAATAGGCAGAAGCCACTCACTCTGGCTCTTAATTAGAATGAGAGGCTTTTCTCATGTAGGCAAATGCACTGGACACAGAGAAAAGGAGATCTGTGTAAGTAGAGGAGCTATTGGTCAGTTCTTTCAAATTTTATCACAAACTCCCTTTCTGATTAAAGCATTTGTCCCTGATCCATTTTTGTTACTTTTAATCCATGAGAGAGATCTCTCTCAGAGCAGAGCATGTGTGAAAATGGTGACAGGCAGCTGTCTGTCAGGCTGCAGTAGCTGATTCTGTTCACAGATACAGAGCCCAGGAATGCTCAGAATTGTGGTTCTTTTTAAGTATTTTTAAATTACTGATATAATTACTCTTATTCTCTTCTGTAGTAAGCTGAAAAGGACGCTATGAAAAATCGCAGTAAAAAACCCTGCTCAGAGTGGGCATACGCCATGAATGTTTGTGCTTTTGTGTACCATTATTATGGGAAATACTGGTTCTGGTTCATTTGCTAGAGGTTGCACTGCAAAATGGGACCTGCTGGTGTTATACTGATATTTGTCAGAACTTAGAACCAGAACATCTGGTCAGCATTAGGTCAAACTTATGAATATGATTAATTTTTTTAAAAAAACTCAAGGTTTCCAGATCAATCACAACCATTAACACTTTTGCGCTGAAAGCCCTATTCCTAATATGACCACTGATGTAATTTTTGTTACGTACCATCATGAGCTTCCCGTTGTCTGCCTGTATCTGACGTCCTTCTTTTTT
Organism: Amphiprion ocellaris; assembly: GCF_022539595.1. Lineage (NCBI taxonomy): Eukaryota > Metazoa > Chordata > Actinopteri > Pomacentridae > Amphiprion > Amphiprion ocellaris. Next base: position 16,400,725 of record NC_072773.1, read on the forward strand.
TGACACCTTTCAGACCTTTGGTTGGGGTGGCTGTATGTCCTTCACCTATGAAAATATTCACAGTAGGAAATTAGTAAACTTATTTTTACAATGAAATGAAAGTCGAAAATATGCAGACAGATACGAAAGATATGCACATAGTGGACAGAAAGACAGAGAGACAGAGACAGAGAGAAAGACAGACAGAAGCCAGTGTAGTTGGAAGAGTGATGACTTTAAAATTGTATTAATATTAATATTAATTTACATACCACTGATAACAGAGTCCAGTGTTTGCAGACTCTTCCCTTTCAGTGACTCTGCTCCACGTTCCATCGCAAACAGAAGTTTGCCAATCTTGGCCACTTGGAATGTTTTATCCGTCTGCCGATAATACTCGCAGTGGACTCTGATATCATGCCCCATAAAACGAGCAACTTGCTCAAGTTCCTGATTGTTGAGGTCAAGAAGCTGACATAGGGTAGCAACGTGCTTTCTTAACTTTGTTGACCTCAGCAGTTCTGGGTTTTTGGCTTTGCTCTCTTCTGCATATCTTCTGAGGCAGTCACACCCACGAAGATTGGTTGTTGTGCCAAGCCTTGCGAACAGAAATGGGTTCTCCTCAAGTATGCCAACTTCTGTCCGTTTTTCAATCAGGAAGTCAAGCGAAGCTTTTGTGCGCTCAAGAAGTAGGATGGGGACCTTTCTCCCTCTCTTTCCACGTGTCACCAAACGTGTCAGTCTGTGGCTCAGTTGTTTTTCCACGGGTGATAGAGTCTCATATATGTCCTTATTCACAGGGCCGGTGTCTGCTTTTAGATATGTCTCCAGGGTTAAACGTGATGCTTCTCCTTCACGCTTCTTGTTGAACACGATTATTTGTGCAAGAAGGCTCTCACTTAACTTTCTGTATGCTGTAGTACTCACATGCTCTCTCAACTCTGCCTTTGCCTCATCCTCAGCTTTCCTCAGGTAGTTCTGGAGAGTGACTACATCCTCTGTCAGAGGTACGTTGTCTTCTTTGTCCCACCTCCGTTGCTCAATTGTGCTATGGGCATTAGTCGACACGTAAGTGGACCAGGAGTTCTCCAGCAACTCCTTGAACTTTTTTGCCTTCTTCTCAGTTTTGACATCAGATCTCATCAAACAGTGGCCTATCCAGGCCTCAGTTGCCCCTTTGAGTGAAAAACCAATTTTAACAGCTGTAGATGGCTTTCCATACTCGTTCTTGCTTGCATCATAGTTTGACACATGCCTAGCTGCTTTAATTGCCAGTTGAAAATTTGCTGGATCACAAATGTCTTTAAGACTTTGGACATGCTTGTCAATCTCCTTGGCAGCCAACACAAACCGTCCCAGTTCTCTCAGCTTTTGTGCAATGTATCTGTGCTGAGATTCTTCACGGCCCTTTTTTGCAAATAATGCATCTCCATATGCACAAATCATCTCATCACTCCTGATATGAGAGGTTACATGATCCTGTAGCATAGAGTGAATGATTGTTTGTACTCCATTGCATGATTCTCTGATTGGAATTAGATGTGAGGAAGATTTTTGTACTCTTGCTCTTTTGCCTTTGTGTCTTTCCTTTTTCCGTTCTCTACATGACTTCTCATGCCTCCAGAGTTCAGTCCTCTTGAACATTGCATAACAGTGTTGACATGGCAGGTATTTCTCTATGTCTACCTTTGCAGAAGGCTGTTTCCATGTTACAATCTCACCATATCCTTCCTCTAAGACGCTGAGATTATGTTGCCAGTCGCCCTTGTTACGAAGGCCTTCTAACCGTATCTTCCTTTGTTTGGAGCCAACTGGGAAACTAAAAGCATAGGCGACATCACATTCATCACCATGCTTTCTTTCTAGATGTCTGGCTATCTTCAATTGGGCCTTTTTACAGTATACACAGTAATGAGCTTTGTCCCAGACCCTGGCACCGTCCTTTTTTTTGCTTGTTTTAACAGTAATCTGCAGCCTTTTTTTGCCATCTCGAAACATCCTTTTTTCTTTTGACTCCGTATCTATTTGAACTGATTTACCTTTGGCCTTCTGGTCCTTAGATTCCCCAATCTCAGTTTCAATGGATGACAAATGACTTTGGTGCTTCTCTGGTGAACTGTGGCAGGATGACTGGGACTTCTTTGCAAGCACCTTGTCTTCACTGGATGATGGTGATGATGGTGGTTTGTAGTCTGCATCAGATCCACTGTGACTAGATGACTCCTCTGTGAGCATCTCATCTTCTCTGGATGGTGATGGTGCTGATGGGGGGTAGCAAGCTTTATCACCACACGTCCCTTCGAGAGGTGTATGTTCACCTGATGAGGGGCAGTGGTCCTTTTTGGCCTTCACAGCAGGGCAAAAGAGGGAAAAACAGGGGAAAAGATAAATTATGCAGCTACATTAGTGCACGATTCAGTGTGAAACCTTTACATTGCCAAAGAAAGGCCTACACCTCTACATCTACCTACCTGTGAAAATTATTCACCGTCTAACAACATATGGCATGTTTCTTCTTGCTGGACTCTGGCCTACATATGACTGTCTAAACATTTTAGTCAAATTTTAGTCAAGGAAATAATCACACATTTTAGGAACATTTTAGTAAATTTTTTTCTTGCTTTGCCTCATTCAATTAGGCTTAGAATTTTCTGTAGAAACAAATTTGTTTGCATGCACTTTTTCCAGAATATGTCAGACCGTTAGATCAGACTGCTTTAGGTTGTACTTGCCTACTTACTATATTACCATTAAAATCACACAAGTGATTGAACAACTAGTCTTTTAATATGCCTACATGTCTCAGAGCTCAGAAATCAGACACAAAAATCTTCCAAACAAATTGCTGTGTAATCTAAAAAACAAAAAGTCTGACTGGGTAATGTGTGCTATGTCAGGTGTAGAACTGTCATTAAGCTGTAATAATGACGACCAGTGAGTGAAAACAAATCAATCATTATTACAAATAAATGAATAAACGTGCAGACTGTGGGTGCTACAGCAGCAACAAGTGATGCTCTTTCAGATACATTTCCCTTACATGTTTCAATCCAACAGCAGGGCAGACGAGTTATGTTAATAATAAAACTGCATGTTTCTGAGGAGCTGTGAAACTAACGACCGGACGCTAACAACACAAAAACACAGCTAATGTTAGCATGCACTCAGCCTCATTCATTCATTCATTCATTATTTATTAATGCAAACTGAAAACTATTTCATGGGAGAAACTGGCCTCTAGCCAGACTGAACCAGCCTGGTTTAATACAGCAGACTGAGCAGTAACACTGGCTTGTAGGGCTGGCCCGAATAGCAGCTTCTGGGCTCCGGATATTCAGGCCCATTTAATGATGAGTATCTGAACATTCGGATCCCAAAATAGGTATTCGGATAGCATCATCACGACAGAATATTCGGATATTCGGGTCCAGCCCTACTGGCTTGACATTAGTTCATATATCTGCTCAAATATATTAGCAGCCTGACGTTAGTTTGGCTGCAGGTAGTTTAGTTAGCCAGGTGAACTCATCGGGGCTTTAACAGCAGGAGGTGCAACTCTCCTCATGTTGTCTGCATGTTCCTCACATAATCCACAGACACAGGTCATCTCTCAGCCTCTATTTACTGCATAATGTTTTCATTTTGCCTAAATACATACTAAAAAAACCACACAGCAGCCGCTACTGAGCTGCTGCGTCTCTCGCGTGTGTTCATGTTCACATATACTGCATCTCAGCTGCGTGTCTGCAGCGGCATAGCAACTGCCAGCCCATCTATTTACATGGAGTTTGCTTTTAAGATTTATAAACAAAAATGATCATATAATTTTACTTTCATGCACTAGAACAGGGACTGAGCTGCAGGAGGAGAGAGAAAGGGAGAGGAGCAGAGATGCTGGAGAAGTCCTGTCCCTCTCATATTGTGTATTTTCTCATCATGTGTGTAACATATGGAGATACAGAAAATGCTCAGTTTGCTGTGTTGCCATGGTCTGCTGTACTGTTTATTTAGTCTGTGTGGCCTAAGGCTCTGTCAGTGTCGGGCAGCGTCTGCACGTCAATCAACCAAGTAGGACAGAGGCTTTAAACAGGTTGCTTAGATGCACAGTTGGGGAAAAATAAACTTTTGGAAAATCCAACAGTCATCCACTAACATTTTCATCTCCTCTGCTCTCCTCAACGCAAATGAAACTTAAATTTCATCATATTCCGACACACAGGGATTTATCCTCATGTAAAAAGCTTTGTTGAATAATAATTTTCATCATTACAACGAAATTAACACGTATTTTTAACAAATTCTACACTCTCACTGTCATTTTGTTTCATTAAACTACACAAAGCAACCTTAAAATCATTTTAAGTGCAAAGAAAAAAAATTACTTACCCGAGCATTTTCAAATCTCTGTAAAGTTCCAAGTCTTCTTTTAAATCTCTCCATGTTAAATGCTGGATGTCGGAGTCAGAGGAGAGATGAGGTGGAGGTGCTTGGGCAGGTCTCAGCGAGCTGAACTCTTCACCTCGGTTCTCCACCTCTGATTGGATAATTGGTGAACGAGCCATCAGCATGGGGGGAGGAGGTGAGCACACAGGAGCAGCTCTGACCCTGAAAACTCATCTTAAAACTTCATTAACCCTTTCATGGTCCTGTCTTTTTAAATTTCACCTAAAACAGCATCAGAATTTCACACAAATCCTAAAACTATAAAAAGGGACATCTACTTAAACAATACAGATCAAAATATTTAACTTCTTGATTTATTGAGGAAATTTAAGGACAAATTTTAAAAAAGAATGCTAAATGAGTGGAGAAACATATTAAATGCAGATCATTAGATTCTCTGAGTAAAGAAGTCAATTAAGTTACTTAAATAAAAGTTTTTGTGACGGGAGAAATCTTAAGGAGAATGTTTATCTGTCCTGTAGACTTCCATATACTGTGAAGGCCCAGGGTGGCTGCATACACATTGATTTTCCCCCATGTGGATTTGCAGAGGTGCTTGGGCAGGTCTCAGCGAGCTGACCTCTTCACCTCGATTCTCCACCTCTGATTGGATAATTGGTGAACGAGCCATCAGCGAGGGGGGAGCACACAGGAGCAGCTCTGACCCTGAAAACTCATCTTAAAACTTCATTACCCCTTTCATAGTCCTGTCTTAAAATTTCACCTAAAACAGCATCAGAATTTCACACAAATCCTAAAAGTATAAAAAGGGACACCTAATTAAACAATACAGATCAAAATATTTAACTTCTTGATTTATTTACTGAGAAATTTAAGGACAAATTTTTTAAAAAGAATGCTAGATGAGTGGAGAAACATATTAAATGCAGGTTATTAGATTATCTGAGTAAATAAGTCAATTAAGTTGCTTAAATAAAAGTTTGTGTTACTGAGGAGAAATCTTAAGGAGAATGGTTATCTGTCCTGTAGACTTCCATATACTGTGAGGCTGTTCTGTAGGCCCAGGGTGGCTGCATACACATTGATTTTCCTTTAATTTTCACCCATCTGTATTTGCAGAGGTGCTTAAGACTTCTCCAAAACCAAAGTCGACTTGTTTCCATCAGGCCAAACAAGACTTTGGTCCAGGGGATTCAGGATTATCATGATCTAAATTGAATTTTAAAATGCATAGAGACCAAAAATTGCTTTCCACAAAAAAAACACACCTCATCATTGTGTTGGTGGGGAGTAGCACACAGATAATATGTGCATGTAAAATTAGTACTGTAAGCTCCACAGCTGGTGGACATTTGTGCTGTGAAATATTTGGTACATTAGTTTATATGTGCAAGCATAGAACAGTAAGAACACTGCAAAGCATTTTTATAGCCTAAACCTCAGTGGTAAGCATGGTAAAACATGTAAGTATAAAATAGAATCAAAAGCATGAATTTTGAGCCAAATGTAATAAATAAATAATATATACAACTAATGTTTGAAAAGGGGCCTCTGACAACAACACCATGGAAAATAACATACTAATTTAGGCCTAATATCAATTTTTGTGGTCACCTATTTATGGCCTTCATGTCTTTGTGTCAACCAAAACTGTTAAAATGAATAGTCATTTTAAAATGGTGAATTATCAACATTTTCCTGGGGTCAGGTACTTCATATGTTAAAGGTGCATTAGTCAACTTTTCTGTGTTCAAAATGTATTTTAATTACTTTATTTTTAATGCCAATGAGTGGAGAGGCTTTTACAGAAACTAAATTATGAGCTATTAATTTCCCTCTTTTATTTTGTCTATCAGCTTTTAGCCAACTTTTATTTTGAAGTGCTCAGGTAGCGCTTTCCCGGAAATAGGCGTTGGCATATGTTGAGATTGGTGCTGCAGAGCATGACGGTCTTTTAGTGGGTGCAGTACCCAGTTTCAACAGTAGGCAGAGTAGTGAGTAAAAAGTGTGTGAAATTCTGGTGAAAAATTCTCAACATTGATCCAAATTGAGGTCTTTTTGTGAAAAGCACAGGATAGCTTCTATATAGCCTTAGGAGCTGATTTAAAGCATGACAAAGTGAGGACCGGCCAAAATGTCCTCACTTCCCAAAAATGTTCTCACTGTGTTGGTTAAAAACTCACGCCAGTCCTCACAACGTAGTAAGTACAAGAACACACACACACACACACACACACACACACACACACACACACACACACACACACACACACACACACACACACACACACACACACACACACACACACACACACACACACACACACACGCGCACACACACACACAGCCTTCATGATGGTTAGACGGGAGAACACACAGTTTTGCAAATTCCACTTAAAGCCCCAATCTGCGATGCAACATCTAACGTGAAATCACTCGAGACAAATCAAAAACACAAGACACTGATGCAACGTTTTGGGTTCTCCACTGTTGGTTTTTCTAATCGTCACAAATCAGCACACTTGCAACACACGCCCTTAAAAACGCACTTTTAGCAGTCAAAGATACTATTCCTGTGATTAACTGATCTAGTTGGACACATCCTGCAGATTGGGGCTGTAGATGGTGGCTTGTGAGTGCTCTCCTGAAAAAGGTCTGGTTTCAGTGGAGCCGTGATGACTCGTGTCTGTGTACAGTACTTGATATTTGTTCATCTGTGATCGTACTGCCCTCGGCTTCAGGAGTAATGTAGAGGGTGGGGAAAAGGGGACATGAAGGGGAGGGAGGGGGAGATTTTTTTTTTTTTTAAATGTTTCTGTATTATATTTCTGTATGTTCTCGAGAAAATTTAACATTAGTTTTTTTTTCTTTTGTAGCTTTTATCACGATGGAAAAACAAGTTGAACCAAGTTTTTATTCTCGCTTTTATTTTTTTTTTGTTCTCCCTTCTTTACCATGAAGGTGAGAGCAAATGCCATCTATCATCTCTGTAATGTATGCTCTTTCTCAGTCTCTCCTTGTGTTGTGAAAGGCTTTTTTGTGCTTGATCAAGTTCATGACAGGAAATTAAAATTGTTACAACTGAACACCTTTCATTGTGTCTTCATCAATAAAAGCCTTGACATCAGTTATTACAACTTTTACGTTGCGGCCTAACAGATACTGGATTTTGAAGGCTAAACATGCTATAATCTGAAAACACTGCCCAGTACGAGGTTTATTTTTGATTTTTTATGCCTTTGTGCCAGTGACAGCTGAGACCAGGGTCATTAAGTCTTGATTTCTACATTTGTGGACCCGTACAAACTTTGGGAAGCATGTCGATATCTGTAGAGTTTCAACACGGACTCTCTCATACTTAGGGAGATGTCAAGGGATTGTGTTTTCAGTATGAATGCCATCCCACGACTGTAAAATTCGCCTGCAGGGAATTTCTTCATACATGGCATGTATTTGGATATGGGCTCCACATTAATCTCCACACTTAATCTCCACTTCCCACAGGATTCAAATTTGTGTCTCCAGTGATCTGTGTGATGTAAATTTCATCATCTTCAAGTCTACAAAGGGTTGTGAGAACTCTTTTTTGCCCGGAGAAAATGTCCTCAAAAGTGGCACAAATTTCTACCTGGGCTCAATCCCAATCTCCATCCTTGTGGCTTTCCTGACTTCAAAGGCCTTCCTATTACAGCCCAACTCATTGCGTCTTTATTCACGTATCCGAAGGGTGTGCGTAAGCTTCATCGCCTGGCCAAGTCTGCAAGGGCTCATGGGGAAACCTGTTTATACACAGACTGTACGCACTGAAAGCTCTCCAATGTGACAGGAAAGCTAAGGGTGCTCAAAACAAATGCTTGTCACGCAGACCGACGAAGCAAGGAGATTCACCAAAGTCAGCCAGCCTTTCGGAACTATCCACAGAAGCCCTATGCGTTTGTGCTCGTTATGCATAGCAGACAGACTTGTACCTATTGTGTACCTATTGGGGGGGGGTTGCATCTTATAGAGGGGGGCTCCAAGCCAAACAGGTTGGGAACCACTGCTTTAGAGCAAGAAACGGGGATCTGAGGCTGGGCAGTGAAGACAGGCCTGAGGCAGGCAGGACCAGATTAAACTCTTCCAGAGGTGAGTGCCAGACTCTTGTAGCAGAAGCTGAAGCAACAATCTGGCAGAGTGTTGAGTGTGGAACCGGCTTTTATTGCTGAGGATCAGGGACAGGTGTGCTGTGCCGCAGCTGCCTGGAGTTCTGCTGATGAAGCTGAGGAGACTGATAGTGATCACTTGCAGCTGCTGCACAGAGCGACACAACAGAGTGAGAGACAGGAAAGGAGAGCAGAGTGGAGGGAGAGGGAAGAACAGGGAAAGGGAGAAATAAAGAAGGAGAGCAACAAAGGAGGGAGAGAGGAAGGAAAGAGGAGGTCACAGGAGGTCGGGTGAGGGACGGTGCAGGGACCAGGGAGGGGGCCGTGACATCCTCCATATGAACACAAATTTTGGATTCCACACAGACATTCAAACCCTTGCGTATTTGGGAAAATGACAAAAGTCACATTACTTAGACCCTTGCATAGTCACGAAAGCAGAACATATAATTCTGGTCTTATGTTTTCAGTTTGTCTGCCATCATATTCTCATGAACAGGATGTCTCTTGAACTCAAAATGGCACAAACTTTAATTTGCTCCCAATCTCCACAGTCTCGGACTCATTGACTATAGGCTGCATTGCCACGGTTGCCTAATACATACTGTACATACATTTGCTTGTCCACAAGGGCATTTACATGGCATGAATTTTGTCTGCAAGTCTCCACGCTGATCCTTCTGTATGCGTGAGCTAGACTTACAAAAAGTTCTGTGCTTAGCAGACTGAATGAATGGATTAACATAGTGTGTCTCTTGTCCACTTTCAAAGTTTGCATCAGTCATCACATGGGAAGTGTTATTTCAGGATTCAAGAAACATGTATTTCATCATCTGCCTAGAGCCATGAGTCAGTAGGGACTCCTGCGCAGCAAAAGTGAGTTCTTAAGAATTTATAATCCACCCTCACAGAAAGAGGAATGTAAACCCACACAGACAATCCCCACACTAATGCTAAACAGGAAGAATTCTGTTTGTGAGTCAGCAGACACAAAGCATGTAGCAGCTTGAGGCTAAATGAAGGCAGGTTCATTTTTGAACTCATGGGAATATGTACACAAAGATTAAACTTTAGGCACAATACATTAAAATGGATCAAGTCACTATTTGAAGACTGGTTAAACAACAGTTCGCTATTACAGCTGACTTCAGAATTTATTGGGAGAACTGGCTCTGCTCAGACCAGTTGGGCTCCTGTGATTCAGCTTCACCGAGTGAAACAGCACGTCTTTTCTTTTCAGGGTTAAAAAAAAAATCGTGAGTCACTGATATTGGATATAGTACTGCGCAACATCACAGCAGAAAGAGAAAGCGTGATGAGGTGTGAGTTGCCAGAAATAAATAGCAAAGAGGAGGATGTAGTAGGGTCGAAAAGGCAGATCACAGTTCAGTGATGTGGGTAATTGATAATGGAGAGCACACACTGGCAGACTGGGGAGGGATGTTGTCATGACTCAGCTGGTATCGCTTGAGCTTGTTAGATTTCTCTAGAAGTCGTTAAAACTTTCCTCCCACTAATATCTCAGTATTGCTAAAAAAAAAAAACTTATGAAAACAAATGTAATAATTTAACACATAGATTGATGCATTACAGTTCTTAAGTTCAGTAATTTGAATATATATATATATTAGTGCTGTCAAACAACTAAAATATTTAATCAGATTAATCACCGGGTTGCTGTGGACTAATTTCAATTAATCATGATTAAATATCATTCCTTTTAAATCGAAATTGTGTTTCATTTTGCATGCACAGATTCAAGAAAGAAGAGAATATACTTAACATTTAACAATTAAGGTGTTTATTAAACACCTTTAAAGGTTCATGTTAGAATCCCCGACTAACGCATGCTTCACATTAATGTGGTACTTTAAGCTGGAAGTGCTTCGGTGAAAAGAAAACTCCTTCCTGCAGAGTGTGCATATTACTGTATGTCGATTGTTTAGTCTTGTTTTTTTGTTTTTTTTGTATTCAAATTTCCCACCGAGATGGCCATCGTGCTGTTTAGTAGGGCCCAACCGATATGGATTTTTTAGAGGCCGATTCCAATATTTGGCGGGAAAAAATTCTGCTAATTAATCGGATGATTAATTTAGAAAATATAAAATGAATAAAATAACTTCTTTTTTGATCCTTTAACACTTACAAAAACAAAGATATGAATTACAGGCAAAACAGTTTACTGTTTCACAATACTTTGTCCTTCAGTATTTGTTTAACTTTACAACAGAGAGGAATTTTCAAGCACAAAAAACATGCAGCAAAGCATTGTGTATGTTTTTAAAAATACTATAGAAGATATAGACAAAGGAAAACAAGTTACAAGTTCAGTCATTTTAGGGACCAAATGTCCTCTTTCAGCATTGCCTACCTCATTTGATTAACACTATATATAAGTTTGGACACACCCTTTCATTTAATGCTTTTTATTTATTTGTGTTATTTTCTTCGTTGTAGATTAACACTGAAAATTAACACTTCTTTTGTGCTGCAGGAGGAGGTGCTGCAGAGAGCCAGCGTCACCACATTGGGTCTGGCTGCAGGTGTTGTCACCATGGGAATGAGACGAGCCCCTCCTGTGGTTGAAGGCTGGCTCTTGCTTCATCAACTACAACATCACTCCTGTGGAGGTGCCCTAGGAGGCTTCAAAATGTCAGGCATCAGGCAGGACAATGGCCAGGTAACAACTGAATACTACACCCAGCTGAACACTGTTTGAGTAGTGATTGCGTGTGTGTATATATATGTGTGTGTGTGTGTGTGTGTGTGTGTGTGTGTGTGTGTGTGTGTGTGTGTGTGTATATGCACGCACACTACCAGTCAACAGTTTGGACACATGTTCTCATACAGTGGTTTTTATTGAATTATTTTCTACATTGTAGATTAATACTGAAGACATCAAAACTATAAAAGAATACATAAGGAATTATGTTCATCTTCAGCAATAATCTACAATGTAGAAAATAATACAAAAAAATAAAAAGCACTGCCTGAGAAGGTGATAGTGTGTGTATGTACATATACATATACATATATATATATATATATATATATATATATATATATATATATATATATATATATATATATATACTGTATGTATATATATATATATATATATATATATATATATATATACTGTATATATATATATATATATGTGTGTGTGTATTTGTTGGTTTTTTTTTTTTGGTCAACAAAAAATGTATATGCAGTATTTTGTTCCCTGCTTCTCTGCTCCACATCCCATTTGTATTACTGCCTACAGAATTTTGACTTTAAAGCAGCATCATAGCATGTCCCTCCTTGCAAATGAGTTAAATACGCTTCTAACGAGTAAAACAGAAAAGTCCTGTATCACAGTGATTATGGAGTGGGATTTTTCTTTGGCCCTTTCATTATACACTTAGATGGAACAATTTGTGTATAGTACAGTCATTTTACAGATAACCGAATGGACATAATAGTGTATTAAAATATGCTAGAAAAAAAATCTAAATTAAATTAAGCCCCTTTCCTTGTTTTGTTTGCAGCCTTCATAAGGCGGTGCACGACAATGGAGAACTGGAAACCAGTAGAAGAGGCCAAGCTTCAAAAGGCACGCATAAAAAGAGGTCAGTAAAGTAATTGGCTTTTCAAACATAATGTTTACAGCTGCCCCCTTGTTCACTAGTCCTGTTTTTTACCATTGTTTGACATGTTTTTAAACCAGTGGTTCTCAACTGGTCGGTCAAGACCCAAATGTGTGTTGCAAGGCCTTTTTCAGTGGGTTGTAAATTCAATAATCTTGTAAATTTTGTACCTTTTTTCAAAGTTAAAACTTGTTTTTATAACTGTTTTTCAAAAATTGTGACTTTTTTCTCCAAAAATTGTGACTTTTGTGATTGCTATCATTGTTACAGTTCACTGTTCATTGTGTTGTATTAAATAAATGGGGTTGCAGTTTGCTCTCAGTTGGTTCTTATTTCTTCCATTTTAATGTCAATTTTGTTTTACCTTTGTCCCAAAGTAATTCTCACATTATCTCAGTTTTTCTAAAGATGCAATGATCAGATCTCATCTACGACTTACATTTCTCCTACAAGTCTCAAAAACTCAGTCTCACATTATCTCAATTTTGCTCCTAGGGGGGTTTTAGGAGCAATAAATCAGATTGAGGTGATCTCAAAAAGAACTTCAATTGAGATGTCCTTGCTGTCTTGAGAGTTCAAGACTATCTTGAGCAAAAAAGTTTTCCTCTGGGGCTGCAGATGCGCTAATTGCATTAAAAGTTTTAATCAGATTAATCATGATGATGGATTAATCTGTGTTAATGCATTCATTTTGGCAGTCCTAATATATATACACTAAAGACATCTCATTATCTACGTACTTCTATCCATGGTTGTGCTGTTTCCTTTGAGGTGCTGGACTTCACATTCCAGTAAAAAAGTTAGCCCACAATTAGTAAAAATGAGACGGGAGCAGATTTTTTTTTTTTTTTTTTTTTTTTTTTTTAAATAAAAAGTTTTTTAAAAAATTATAGATAAAAAATTCAAATTGCCCAAAGGATGCCTGATGTTCAGAGGGTAATATGTCATCTGTTAACCTTTTTTTTTTTTCAATCCTCCTTAATAATAGCATTGTTTGAAAATTCAGGCGGGTGAATTATTTTTCCCAAGGTTCCGAGCAAACCTTAGAAATGAGTAATTAATGTTGCCTGGAAATAATCATTTATTTACATATTTTTATTTAGATTATTTTGGTTTCGTCTGTGACATCCTTCAGTGAAAGTTCATATCCATGGATATCCAGTGATACAAATAACAAACAGCATTTTTGTTTCTGTTACCAAACGGTAAAAATTAAATAAACATGGACAGCAGCTGTGGCCTGCTATCCATGTGTGTGGGTGTGTGTGGAGGGATTCCCTTTGTGCACACATTAAAATTAGAACCACTGCCCAGTGTAGGGATGAAGGACAATACAAGCATACAAAACAGCAGAGTGGAAATACTTTGCATGTTACATGTGGTCATATTTAGTCCAGCGCTGCCGCTCTCCCTGACCTTTTCATTACGCAAATGTGACTATGTATTCAAGGTCTGCCCCAGGAATTCCCAAATACAGTGCACATGACAACGTTTTCGAAACAAGACTACAACATAGAAATTACCACACACCTTGATGACATGCCAAGGTGTGGTCAGCTTACTCTGGGTAAGCTCATGAAAGCTGCCCAAAGCAACTTCGATGCATAGATTTTTCATATTTCTATTGATATCCTGTTGTATGTTGACTCTAGTTCCAAAGGCTTTTGAGCTAAATATCAAGGTGTGTTGTTGCTGAACTAATTCCAGGCAGAAAGAAGAGCGGAAAGCGCATGAAAAGGACTGACTGACTGACTCACACCGCCCGAGGTCAGAGTTGGAGAGTGAGCTGTTGGGCATGTGGGTGCACAACCTCAAAATAGAACCTTCTTTTTGAAAACCATTAGTTTCTCTCCATCAAAATGTCATCACGTCATGTGATGCAATCAGTGATGAAACTAATCTTCATTGTGAAATTGTAAGTTTCAGGTCAGAACAAAATAGCAGCTCACTTTTGCAGAAACCACAAACCACCAGAACTCGTGACACAATGAGCAGCATCATTAACTACTTAGAATGTGTATTTACATCATCAAATCATTTCATTATGCTTTGTGAATCAGAAGCACTAGTGTGATAGTTACGTGTTTCACTGTAACTTATTCTGTAATAGAAACCTGAAGTTTCGATTCTTATTTTCTTATGCTGGTTTTCAGTGACCTGGTTATGCTACCAGGAGTGTTCCTTTAGAAACAGTGATACTGCAGTGTTTAAACTAATAGAAGTCTCTGGAGTGCTGGTAAAGACAATAGTGCATGAAAAGACAAGAAAAAAGACAGATGATCTGAAACTTGAGTGCACATGTAAATTCAGTTGCGTTTCAAAGCCAGAAAATGCCGTACAGCCATATAATTTGGTTGTTTATGTAGCCTCAACTTGCTTTGAGCAAAGAGTAGGGAAAAAAGTGACATTTCACAAGAAAAGAAATTTTTATACAGAAAACTGTATAAAAATCAGTGTTGAGTAGTAAAGAAAAAAGTCTGAAAAATCCCATTTCCAGACACAGCAGGGAACTGTTTTCAGCTCTGAATAAACCCACGATGCACAGTTTTGCAACCAGCTAATGGAGAACATGGAATATCTGAAGAGAAAGATATTCTCCAACAATCCAAAGGAAAGCAAATATGGGATATTTATCAGGTGCACAGAAAACACAAATCCAGTCCACTTTGCATCCGTTTGATGTGTAAATAGGAACTTTGTGCATTATGCTGCCACCCAGCTGAAACACTCACCTGGAGAATCTACTCAGAGTGAACATTTAAAGTCAATGTTCACTCACCCTATCGGACTTTTCCCAAGGGAGTCCAAAAGATCCCAGATAAGCCCCCAGGTGTGCTATCACACAGCTCATGGGACAACATAAAGAGCCTGACACCTGAGTTTACAAAAGTCAGAGTTTTATTTCAATAATTACCTAAAGTAAATATTTAGGTGGCAAAATGCAAAAATGTAAGTTACGGTAACAGCACGGGGAGCTCCAGCAACAACAGTGAAATGGCATGAGCATAACCAGATGTTGACTGCACATAGAGCTGCTGAATGCATTCTGTTGAACATAGGTGAAAATAATGACAGACTACAGCAGGCAGATCTGCTTGTCTGCATTCATAACCCTTTGCTGTAAACTAGATAACTGTGCAAAGCCTCTAGAATGATTGGAAATCAGTCATACATCAAAAATCCAGATTGCAAAGCACTAAAGATTTGACCTGTTGACTGTAATGGCTTGCTACTCCCTATTTTATAAGTTTGTGAACACTGCTATTTTGGATCCATAAACAGTGATGTTATCCATGATACATAGTATATACAAACATTCCCCTGTAGACACATGTAAATAGAGTTATTTGTAGTATTGCAAAAAAAAAGAAAAAAAGTTTTTCTTTTACAGCACAAATCAGAAAAAAACTTTCTTCCTAGACATCACCACAAATCTGCAGACTAGGTTGGGTTTTACTCTTTCTACTGAGACTTTTTATTCCATGCAGCATCTAGAAAAGTGTGTTGGTCGAGTGACATAAACACGAATGCACATGTGCAATGCCCCAACACAGAAGCAAACCCCAGAGGAAGAATTTTTTTTTGACTCGAGCACATGCAGAGCAATTTTGATTTAAGTAAACATGCGCAATCTTTGAGTCCAGTCACCAATTCTACATACTGCATCCATGCTGGATGGCCTCATACAGTCAACCTGCAAGCTCTGCTAGTAAATGAGTGCCCACAGTACAAAATGCTTCTCTTAAAGAGACGTACCCTCAGTGAGTGTCAAAGCTCTCTGTCTTTATTGTGGAGCTATGCATCAGACATTAGCTTCTAATCGCTATTTTTTGCTGATTATTCGCTCTGCATTGGAGTGTACCCATGTCGCCACTATAGATGGTATATGAAAAAGGTCTGAGAAGTAAAGCCAGAACTGACTTAAATCTGGCTTCTATCTACTGGCCATCAGGGGGCGACACCTCTGGTTGCAAAAATAATCAGATTGTATTGAAGTCTATGAGATGTTATTCTACCTCCCCCATGATTTGTTACCTCAGTAAACATTTTTAGTGAGTTTATGGTCTCAATCGCTTGTTTCAAGTCTGCATCTGCACAGAATGATGTTAATTTGGTCAATTATGGTCCGATTTACAGCAACATAACTGCTAAAGAAGGGCATGCTTTAGTTGGAAGCTGCCTTGCGATTGACAAATTGCTTTCCAAAGACCAAACTCGAGGCTTCAGCACAGTAGATCACAAACCAATGGGTAACGTCATGGTAGCACTTTAATGTAGTTTCTGATTCTAACAAAATAAGAGTGTCTATTTACCCTTCAATTTGGAGACAATTATCTGAAAACCTGAGAGAACAAACCAAGCTATTTGTTTATGCAGATAATCAACCATTGCTCAGATAAGATATTTTTCTCGTACTTCAGATTAATATGTGTGCAATAATACCAAAACTTGGAGCTTCACCCATCGCCTATATGCTCAAATCTGTGACACAACTACAGCGCTCCATATTTTGCATTTGCTTGTTCCAAAACTCTGCCATTGGATGATGTATGATTGATTGATTTTTTCTTTACTAGTTTTGTCCATATGGAGCTCCTTTAATTCACTTGAAATAAGATAGCAAATCAGGTCTAGACAAAGTCTGGCATGAATGTGAGGCAGCGTCAGCAGCAGACTTGTTAGGACTCGTGTGTTGACACAAACACAGGAGAAACCCTTGTGTGTGGGTGGTTGTATGGGTTTCCCCATACCAAATCAGACGACGCTGAAACAGTAGTATTGTTACATCACAGACAACAGGAACCAAACTTCTGTGTCTCCCATGTTAGTTGCTTGGAAACTGCAAAAAAAGTTATATACTTTCACTGAAACTCATCTTTTTTTGTCTTGTTGACTTTGCAGTACACTTCTTTAAATTTGAAGAGCATGTATATAAATATAATTACATCATGTAAAATATCTGCTGTAAAAATCTCGGGAAATTGATTAATCTATTTTAAATGTCCGTATATTATGCGTTATATTGAGGTTATTGCAGGTTTTGGGTGTAAAACTTAAAATTCTGAGAAATAATTCATTAAAAGTGACCATGTTGTCTGTGAAGACTGACAGCCATGCCTCTGTTTAAGGACTTACTGCATCTAAGTCCTGAAACAAAATCAGCTGGACTTCTTAAGATGTCCATGTTGAAAAGTAACATGTCAAAAATTCAAACTTAGGTCAATTTAGTCAGGCACCTTGGAGGTTAAGAATAAATCTAGCCAAAATAAAAGAAAATTGTGGAAAATGACAACACACATACATCATACAATCAATGAGTCACACGTGAACATCAGAGGGAGCTGTCAATATATTCTTGGCACTGGTCCCTGTTAGCCGCCTCCAATGTTTTCCCTTCAATGCAAATGGGCTCTGTCATCACCGCTACGACAGGATAAAAGCAGCAAAGGTGTGTGGAGACAGAATTAGACACCAGCAGCTTTGTGCCAGCAGACAACAGGAGGAACATAGCGCCTATTTCAACTTGCTTTCGAGACAATTGCATCTGCTTTTCAGCCTCAGCATGAACCCAACTGAACTTCTGGTGAGTACTGTCTGCAATCTGGGAAAAAAAAAGGAAACATACTAGCCGTTTGGACTTAAAAAATTTTTTTACAGTTTAACCGATTTCATGTGCCTGAGTAGTAAGTCAGAAAAAAAGTTGTCTCATTATAATGGTAAATACATATATGATGCATAAATATATTAAAATAAACAAACAAAATATTAAATACAAAATACGACACAAAAATTCAAACTGGGAAACGGCATTCTTGTTGGATTTTCATGTGCATCTTTGCACTGTTGTAATTTTAGTTCAAAATGAGTCGGATTAAGCTCTGTAGGGTGTTCAGTTAGGTTAACCTTCATCTTTAATAATACTTAGCCTTAACATTTATTATAGTCAGGTGAAGTTCTGCATATTTTTAAGTGTTTTAAAGGTTAATATGTAAATTACTCAGGTACAGCTACACCATAAATAACACTGTAGGGTCTTACCCTCCAACATTTAAACTGGTTAGGTTCATTTGCAATGGCAGTCTTATTTCTTTTGGTGCAGCAGCTGTTGCTTTAGATGTGCTGCATAAATAACAGTGACTTGACTGCATTCTCCTAAAAGATGTCAGAGGCCATGATTCAAAATAGACCAGTATCAATGTTGCAGTGATTTGACCCAACAAGGCATCAAAAACTAAAAATGAGCAGCCCTGAAACCATCTGCGAAAGATAAACTGGTGCTTTCCAAGAGTAATTTTGACTGGATTAAAACACATTTGCTGTGTGGTGAGGGGATAATGAGAGAAGATTCTATCCCCAACGATTTTAGCGAAGGTCACAAAAGGGGAACATAACGTCCACAAATTCTCTGCCTGTTATGTGGCTGTTTTGCTGAAAGTCAACGATGTGTATGTTTGTCTTTCCAGCTTTTACTGGGACTGATGGGGACAGTGTGCAGCAACCCTGTCAACCGTACCTGTCCGGATTACTGTGTAGAGACTGACACAAATCACCACCAGCACTTTAAACATGTGTCGGACCTCAGCAGCTCCTCAGTTGCGCCCTGGAAAATACGGTGAGTTTGTTACTTTTAAAAAATAAATAAATAAAAAAATGTAATTAATAATCCAAATAGTTATGTATGATTGAATAAAATGTTAAGATATTGAGTGAAATGTTGACTTGATCTTGGCACTAGATGTGAAGTCAGTGGATTACAAGAGTCACTGATCCTCCTGGAACATTATGTCAGTGCTAAAATTCATGGCAATCTATCTGATATTAGAAGAAATAACCACACGGCTCTGCTTTCAACACTCCCAACACAAATGTAGCTAAAACCATTGAGAGAACTGCAGACATGTTCCTATTAACTCCAAGCACTTTCTGGGCATTTTTTGCTCCTGCCACATTTGTACTCACTGTGGACTCTTTTTTCACTGCAATATAAAGTCCTGCAGCTCTATGGAAACGGCACAACCACAACTAGAGGTAGAGAAAATGTTGAACTCTGTTCTCTACAGTATAACAAAATTATAATGCCAATCATCTAGAAAAAAGTTACATTTCTTTTATGTTTTATAAATGAAAAAAGCCTGAAATCAACAAGTACATTTTTCCAAGTACCTCTGGTATTACCAACACCAGAAAAGAAGTTGCATCATTTTTATATTTTACTACTTTGTCTTTTATTTAACTACTATTTCATGAAGCTACTTTTTCATTTGTTTTCATTCTTGTCTTCTGCTGGATGAAAACACAGCCTGCAGTTCAGCCCAGGTCAACCAAAAAGTCTCTGAATTTTCGTCACATTGAGCCACTAATTGCGTCTTGATTTTTCACAGACTATAGTAAGCGCAAACAGGTTTTTTTTTTTTTTTTTATTATTGAACAGTTTCTACAAGCACAATAAAAAGATTTTGATATAATATCATAATTTTAGGGGTGGATTTGGTTAATTTTCTCCATGGAACCATAGATTGCACATGATTACTTCAAGGACTGTCGGAAAGTTTCAGTGTTAAGAAATCTAAATGTCCTTGAATTTTCAAATATGTTGACCTCCAAGATTACCTCTATGTATTCATGAACATTTTTCTCTTTCTTTTTCAGTAATTGCTCCATGGAAGGCAGAGAGCCCCACCGCATCTATTATGCTGAGTGTGAAAAATGCATCATGGATGACACATGGATTGCCAAGCCAATCTACTTCCAGATCTCAGTCTACCAGAGACTGGGACCTAAAAAGTGGTGCAGGTGTCCCTATGAGCTGGCTGTTGGATGTACGTGTGTCAAGAAACAACATCAGGGCAGCTCTCAGTCTCTCATGTAGTTGCAGCTGAATTTTTTTATTTCTTCAATGTCTTACTGCATCTGTCTTAGTAGTAGTATACCACACCTCTTTGATCATTTTGGTCAGGCTTTATAATGTGTGTTTTAATATACTGATAAAGGGAATTTATCTGTTAATTATAAATATAGCATATTTTTTTTTTATTTATGGATTAAAATTAAAAGCAATATAATAACTCCACCCTTTATGATAGATTAAATGTGCTATTTCACAGAAACGTTGTATCAACAGCTGTGTATATGTCAGAGACATGAATTAACTATTAACTAATTGATTATAGTGATAATTATGACCTTGTGCTGAGTACAGGCATGTGCTATGCATGTGTATAGATACTGAATTTTGACAGTCTCACAATTCAGAGCAACATGAATCAGAATTTGCTTTACAAAGTCCACATGTTGCTTTATATTTAAGATCAGTATCTGAAAGTTTTTTGTTTTTTTTTACATGTATCATGTAATCTACAACAATGGTAATGTAATACTTTCAGAATATTTCTGTTCAATGCAAATATGAAAATTATTTGTTTTGCATTATAAAATGCTTTATTTTACTGTTACTGTTTCTGTTGTTACCTGCCTTGGTTTCAGACTGTATGTGATGTTTTGCACATGAAAAAAACGAATAAAAAGTCATGAAAAATAATTCAGTTTTACAGTAGTTTTGGGTTTTTTTTAAAAATATTTTTGCAAAGTCTGTAAAATGACAGACATTATCTATAAATTTACAACCCAACAGTTACAACCCTGTAGGATTATTACTTCGCCAAGGAATGCGGCAGAGTTATGTGTGATCGGTGTACGCTTGTCTGTGAATCTGTCTGTCTGTTAGCAACGTTACTCAAAAACGGACCAACAGATTTGAATGAAATTTTCAGGGAAGGTCAGAAATGACACAAAGACCACCTCATTAGATTTTGGCAATGATGGGGTTTATAATCTGGATCCACGAATTTGCTAAGGATTTCCCATTCGAAGATATGGCGGCTGGCACAGCGTCACCGTAACTATGACAACAAGCAAACGCTTTGTCAGTTGCCTGCCGACGATCACGATTGCGATCCTACTACAAATCGACCACTGCCAACTTATCAGAAATGATACAAGGAACAATTGATTAAACTGTGGGGGTGTTTCCGAGTCCCAACAATTAACATATTTAGGTCACGCGATTCAGTATCCGTACATTATGTACACATGCATCACACACGCTTGTGCTCAGTGCAAGGTCAGGGAATGAACAGTCTTGGCGGAGTACTGCGCTCTCTGAGTGACTTTTGTGTGAAATAATGTTTCTCCACCAAATTTCAAAATGGAGGGTAAACGTCTGCTGAAATGGGGTTGAGGCTACTTCATGCAGGATTATTAAATAGTCTATCTGATATTCGGCCTATTTAGCTTAGACAAATATAATAATGCAGCATCTGAAGCACCTTTTGTTGTGCTGTCAAGAAAAGCTTCCAGAAATGTAAGGGAATTATTTAGCTTTACAGGTTATGTATAAAATTTCGGTAGCTGGAATTTATACAAGTTAGGGAGCAAAATGTGAACAAAACAATCGAGGCAACTGGACTTAGATTTCTGTACGTTTATTAAACTGCACAATGAGGAGACCACACCTGAAAGCAGCCATAAATGTTTGGGGTATGCCAATTTGAAAACTTGCAAAAGTAATGGATTCTAAGGATTAGAAAAACTGAGAAGAGTGCACCAATTCTTCAGTGACTGGAAGGTACTTGCATGATGATGATGATGATGGTGATGATAGAAATGGCGGTGGACAGAGTGGACCCTCAAGTCCAGAGAACTCAAAGATGACTACATTGGATGGCAATTAGACTTCAATAGTTGGGAGAACTCAATGGTAAAGGAGGACTCAGAGAAAGGAGGGCTCTGAAATAGGAGGACTTGAAATGGTGCTTTCAGACATGGCCTTTTAAAACGGACTTTTGCATATCATGAAGGAAGGGGGTTTCTGGACCAACCTCTACTGAAGAGGGCTAAAGTTCAGATGTCTCTCGCAGAGTTACATTTTCAGGTAATTTTGAGGTGTTTGTAATTCAAAAAATACTGTAATTAGGTGAACATGATTTACCTGGGTGCATTCCTGGCAGACAGCTGATCAGAATGACACCAAATATGACCATGGTCTGTCTGTTGGTACCAAAACAAATAAAATAGAAGATTAAAGAAAAGGCGAGATACAGCCTGACCACGATGTTACTGAAAACTTCAGTTGACTCTAAAGTGGATGTACATAGAAGGGAGTTAGGTCCAGAGTGGTGAAATAATTGTCTTTGTTCTGATTTGAGTCCAGAGTTCTTTGTGGCATTTGTCAGTAACGTGGTATCTCTTTGAAGCTCTTATCAAGCTTATGACCTCCGCTTCCTTCAGGGTCAGCAGTTGGTCAGAGCGTGTATTGGCAACCATTTGGTCCAACTGTGGCCCCAATACACAATGTCTGATTGCTCTTGTCTGATGCTTTCTTTTTGTGAAATCCTTTAAAATCTGCTCTCATGCTCTCCTCCTGCTGATTTGGACTTTACGCCCTCGTGTCAGATCTGGAAGGTGTCTTGCTTTGCGGTGTCTTGGTGTCTCACATCGATCACAGGGAGCCCCGTCTCCAACATGTGGCTGTGAAGGTGTTAAGAATCCTGAGCTACAGGAGAGGGATAAACCAAATCTACTCCGGTTCTGTTTCGCCGTTATTAATGGCTGATGGATCCTACACAATTCATTTATAGTTTTTCAGTATAATTTTAAAGTAAATCTTTTCAGTTCACTTAGCAAATTGTAAAAAGAAAAAAAAAAAGCACAAAGATGCACTCCTCTGAATCTTTCAGACATGTTGCTCTTCTCAGATGAATAAGACCAGCATAGATTCGATCACGACCACCTACACCCAACGGTTACATTTCTGCCTGACTTGATTCCGTCGTGCTCTCATGTCTGGTCAGTGATAGTAACAACATCTTGAGATCATTTCTGTCTGACTTGATCCTGTCGTGCTCTCATGTCTGGTCAGTGATAGTAACAACAACATCATGAGATCAAGACGGCTGCAGTTTTTAGAGGCAGACACCATGGGTACTCTCCAGCGACTGCACAACCGAAAGGGATGATAGGAAAAGTCTGACTCACCTGATCTTACTGCTGATTGGTGTAGATGTTGATGCAACAATACGACAACTGACAGAAAGGTTTCATTTTAGTTGATTTACAGACACTTGTATTTTGAAGGTTTATTCTACGTGTGGTTGATATTTATCAGCCAAAGAGACTCAACACATTCGAATCACATGATAAACTGCAGACGATGTGTAGCTCAGGTATACCAACACTGGGATGATTCAAACCTTCCTGTTTGAAATGAATTTCAATACCTAGCGGCATGGTAACATTTTATTACTTTTATTTCTTTTAGATGTAGATTTTAGCGCTGTTTTATTGCTGTTTATTTTATTGTCTTATGGTATATTTTACGGGCTGCATAGTGGCGTGGTGGTTAACACGTCTCGCCTTGCAACTAGAAGACCCCTGGTTCATGTCCCGGCCTACATAGGGTCTTTCTGCATGGAATTTGCATGTTCTCCCTGTGTATGTGTGGGTTTTCTCCCACAGTCCAAAATTATGGTGAGGTTAATAGATTATGCTAAATTTTCCCGTAGGTGTGAGTACGAGTGTGAGTGTTTGTCCTGCTTTGAGTTACTGTAGTATTTTTAAGTTATTTTCTTGTTTTTTACTGTGAAGCACTTTGGTCACCCTTTGGGCTGTTGTAAAGGGCTATAGAAATAAACTCTGATTGGTTGATTGATTGATTGAAGTATTTAGCAACAGCAACATTTCTGCTAAGGGATGTGAGTGATGTAAAATTAAAAAAAAAAAAAAAACATGTACAGCAGCTTTAGCCCTGACAGTCTGAATATGGGATGGATTTGTAATAAGAGCTGTCATTCTGTATACTGTTATACTCTACTTTTTGTATTTACTTTTTTATCAACCTTTTCTCTTTATTTGTGTCACCTGAGAGGAACAGGTTTGCTCACCTGATTTATTTATGGACAGCCGCAAACTGATCTAAAGCTGATTTACAGGAGCAATTGCGTAAAATGAATGACCATAAACAGACATCACAGATCGACTGTATAGCATTTTTAAAGTCTGCCCTGTCATAATCAAAACTTTTGGCAACCATGTACAAACCCATATATTCGTCAAAGAACATTTTAATGAATCAGTTTGTTTCTGTAAGTTCCCGTTTGTCACCACTTGGTTGCTGATATCTGTGCACATATCTGTAAAATACTGCAGCACTTTCAGGTCTGTCAGTTTGTTAAAGGTGATTAATGTACAGATTTGGGGAAAATCTGTAACAGTGTTTCTCTGCAACAAATGCATTGAAAATGTAGTATGATATTGGATATTTTTGTTTCTACCAGTCAGTTTAGAGAAGACTCTTCCCTGTTTCAGCATTACAATGTATCTATAAGTTTCAATCAGACTCCCGCACACTGACTGACTTGCAGAGCTATATTCATTAGCACAACGTTTCGCTGCTGGGCCTTCACAGGCAGGTCTGATGAAGGATAAAATAACACTCTGGCATGTTTATCTTTCTAACCCTTTTTTTTCTGCTGAGCAAAACATATCCCATTGCTTTTTACTCCTCTCCAACATAGAAATACAGGGGAAAAGACATTTTTGCCTCGTCAGTTTGTTTTTAGTATTTTCACATGTCCATTGCAATGGACACCATGACTGAACAGATGTGAAATGTCATTTAAACTTAAGAAAAAGAGGATTTGTTTTTAATATTTGGAAGTGGATGTCTGCATTTGTGCTTGTCTGTGTGCAAATCTGAACATGAACAACTTGACATGTGAATGATTTTGGGTAACATAAAATGAAGACATGAGTTTTGGTGTCTTTGTCAGTAAAATATCCTCAACGCAGTGCCATAGTTTTTAACATAGTAGAATACATGTAGCAACTGATCACACAAACAGCTGGAACAGACATCAGCTTGTGGATACTTTTATTGATTCACTCATTTTCGATGAGTGGCTTTGAAGCATTTTCTGCATGGCACAATGCACAGATGGATGTTGCATTAGTCACAAAAGAAGTGTGTTTTCCCTGCACAGTGGGGCCTCTTGCATCTGGTGGCCTCTCTCTTATCATCACAATTTGGCATGTAGTCAACCATATATAAAAACTGGCAGTGAACAGTGAAGGAAGATGAGATCACATTAAACTTGTTGGTTGGAAAGTTTTCTTTGAAAAATCTTCCCGATGGCAGCTTGGATAAAAGTATGGTTGTGTGTAAATTGTGCAACAAAGAGTTTTCTGATCACCGCAGCATTCCAAGCCGACTGTATCACTTCAGTGCAAAAGATGTTGCTGTTAGCACCAGAGCTAACGTTAGCTACGGCAGTCCTGGTACCGGCTAACAGTGTTGCCATCCCATAATAGACCACTTTAGAAGACATTGAAAGTGCTTGAGTTTACAGAAAGTCTTAAAATGTTGAATATAATAGCTACAACTGCACTTGGATTTTACAGTAATCTGTCAATGTAGTAGACAGATGAAAAATGCAGATAAATAGAAATGAAACAAACATTTTTGTTGTTTAAGTTATTACTCTGCCAAGTGATGATCACCATTGGTTTGTCTGTCTGTCTTTTAATAACTTAATTATAAAGTTTCAGTTTATAATTTTTTTTATAAATAAAAATTTATATTCCTAAAAAAAAAAACAATAAAATTACACCATTTATCAGAGCTAGAAACTATGAAAACTGAATAAATCTATGGATTTTCAAGTTTTTGAACATCCTTGAACTACTTATGCTTATATTTTGTGCCATACAGTGGGAAAACCTAACTAAATCCAGGCTTTAAATCATCAAAATATTTTTTTCTATATGTCCCATTTCATAATTCTATAAATTTAAAATTATAAACAGGTATATGTGTATTCACTGATTCAGTGGTCAACCAAAATTTATTTGAATTGAAAAACTTTACTTATTGTGTCAAATATTGCCATTTGACAAAAATGCGATTAATCGCAATTAAGTAATTACAAAGCCTCTAATTAATTAGATAATTTTTAAAAATTGTTAAATTGCAGCTCACCACCTATATATATATATATATATATATAAATAAAACAATCGGCATAAATTAATATTAATGAGGAAATAAATGTGCTTTCTCCTCCTGCTGTCATGCTTGTCTTGTCTGATGTCTGCTGCTCTCTCAGGTCAAGTTATTGGCCATAACTTCATTGTGATTGGATAATCAGGAACCAATCAGTAGCAAAGCATTATTCAAATGATGAAATCACAGATTTTTAGCGGTCTAGAGTCTAGACCCAAAAATATGTCATGTCCCTTCCAGTCAACGCAGTGTCTGATACTAACCACAATCATTTTGGATGAGGTTAAGCAAAAGATGCAGCTTCTAAAACACATAGATAGTGGAAGAGGAGGAGAATGTGACCACCGCAGTCTACATTTGGTGAGTGTGACTAACTGTGAAAGCTTCATGTACCTGCAGCCAGTTCACCACAAACATCACACATCAAAGACATATAAAGCAACAACTTCTCTGACCCTCCCAGTGAAGATCTCAACTCCCCAGAGACATCAATGAATATTAATATATATATTATACATTTTGATGTCTGATCTGAACTGTAGATAGTTAATTTTGTTGCCCAGTATAGATTTACATCCTGACAGATCATGTCGACATGCTTTCATCGTCTCTTGAAGTTTATTTATTGTGTTAGCTATAATTAATTAGCTGCAGCACTGAGTATGTCTCCATTAAACAGATCAGAAAAAAAGCAAATAATTGGTTTTGCAGCAGCTGCTATTTGCTTAAACATGACTGTGTGTAATGTCTAATAAGTCAAAACATAGTTTATTTCTCACGTTAGCAGGTTAATGTGGAAATTAAGACAACACAACTATTTCTAACTTCATGCTAATTAAACTTAATTTAGTACTCACGCTATTGCTGACTGAAATCAGGTCGTTGTGACTCATCAACGTCAGCGAGTGAAAGCCACGGGTCGTAAAGGTGCGGTGCTGAAAGTGAATCCTCCGGGTCTGCAAACACACCTTTCACTCTCGCCTCTTGTCGTCACTGCTCTGTGGTGTGTGTCAGTCCGGTTGTAGTTACATAATCCGACAGGTGGCGACACAAACGTTCACACGGAGACATTTGTACTTCCGGGTCAGCGCCTCTTTCTTTCCTGTCGGCCATTTGTCGTATACGGTGAGTTTCTGTCGAGCTCCCGTCTTAAAAACTTTTAAACGGTGACTTATATCCGTACATAGCGGTAATTTTCTTGACATTTGTCAAAGTTAACGCCACTATGCAACTGTATATAGTATTTAGTTGGTGTTTTTCGCAGAAATAGTGTGCTAAGTATCGTGAGACGCGGAGTGTGTGAGCTGCCACATGCGGTCGCTCCTCATGCTAACCGATTAGCTAGCTAGCTAGCTAACGCTGTAACGCTTTCTGTGTAGCTCACTGAAACATAGTTGGCGATTTTATATTTAATTGCGATATTTTGACCTTTTTTTTTTTTTTTTTTTTTTTTTTCTTTTTTACGTTGGTTCGGTTTTTTTAAACACGGCTGTTAAACATCCCGTAGTGTTTTGTGCTGTATGCTAGCGTGTGTGTTAAGAGTTACAGTAGGTAGGTTAGCCAGCATCAGGATGGAGATGCCTAATATCTCTATGATTGTGTGTCTTCAGATTTGTAGGCGACCACCTGCACAACCTTGAAACATGCAGAACGACGCTGGTGAATTTGTGGACCTTTACGTCCCACGCAAATGGTAAGTTTTGAGGTGGACTTTAGGTAGCTTCTGTACGCTTTATTTGCGCCTGTCATATTTTTACTCATTGTGGCCTTATTTCCACTGTAATATCAAGTCCCGCATCTCTGTTTAAACAGCAGAAAATGGCTAGAAGTACACAGTTAAAGTACAGTAACTTGTGATTTTAATGAAAGTTGAACTTAATTGAATATTTATTTTACAAATTTGAAAGACCCAGGGCAAGTGTTACCAGTACTAGAGAAAATAGTGTGCCTCTGCATATTGTAGATACGGTACTATTTACATTTTGTCTTTGTTTCTGTTCGTGTGTTCTCTCTGCTCTTTGTAAACAAAACCGGCCCTAAATTTCCTTTAATAATGTTTTCATGTGACAGTTGATGGCAACAGAGTCACTAATGTATTCAGGTTGTGTTTTTACAAAATTTGGCCAGAGCAGGCGGTGTGGTTTTGGTGAAATTTTAAATGTGCGATGCAGACTTGGGTGACTTTGATGAGATCTCATAGATTTTAGACTCCTAGAACTGCAAATCACACAAGTGGTTGAAGAGCTGACAATTTGTTGTGTTTTTACACTTTTTGTCTCTGTTAAATGGATTTAGACATCTTTTAAAGGCAATATGCCTTTCAAAGTCACCCACATGTTTTGGGGTAATCGTGAGGATTTCTGGAGAACAGCCTGATGCAATATCTGTAACAGTAATACATATATATATATATATATATATATATATATATATATATATATATATATATATATATATCTTGTTAAAAGAACATAAATATTTTTCATTTTCCTTAATGCTTAGCTAGCAGCTCTCTCACCCTTGATGTGATGTATCGGTTACCACTGAATTAAGAATAAATACTTTACATTACAGCTCTGCTAGCAACAGAATCATTGGAGCCAAGGACCATGCCTCCATCCAGATCAACATTGCTGAGGTAAAGTTAAAAACTTGAGTTTCTTTATTATTCTGTGTCAAATGACATTTTTGCTCAAAACAATGCTGTTACTGATAATATAGGCTGTTGCGTATTAACAATATTGAACATTGGTTTTCTCCATAATTTAGCGTGTTTTGTGTTGATGTAAGCAGATGCAAGCTATACACAAAATCAGTCACAAGAGTAATTGATGGGAATAACACTCAGAAAAGGGGAAATGATAAGGGTGGGGTCCGAATATTTGGTCGTTGTGGTGGTATCCGAATATTAAATTTGAGATCCGAATACTTGGACACGCAGACCTACCAATCCTGACATGACGCTTCACTTCACCCGTGTTAGTAAATAGAAGAGAAAAGCCGAAGGCGGCGATATCCATGGTGATGCTATGCTAATGCTGCTGGAGTCTGACGATGAACACATTGAGAAGCAAGCTCAAAGTTCTCGAAAATGCACTTTACTGCATTGTTGATACCTTTAAGTCTGTGACTGTCATTAGTTTCCTCTCTGGACAAGTCTCAAGCTTGAGCCAAGCCACTCAGTAGAAGAGTGAGGGCTTGGTCACCTGTACGTTTTGGAAACTCCATTTGCAGCGTAGGTGGGGATTAATGGAGATTTTTACATGTTGATGCAGACATCCATGCCGCTTCCTCAAAGGATCTTAACAGTCACTACATGTTTTTTCCCTCATTCCATATAATCCCATCAATCAACTCTCATGCAACCAACTGTCTTCTTCCGTTTCTTCACACCTACATGTGGATTCCCAGTTTTACAACAATGGTTATGTGATATGCGTTGTTAGGCATGTTAGTGAGATTGTGCTGTTGGCTTGCGGGGATTAACTTTTTTTTAACAGTTGTAAAATTAAAACATATTGGTGTGGGCATAGTCTAAGTCTTCTTTCTAAAGAAAAAATGCAGTGCTTACTGGTAACTATTAACATTTCAATTGTCCTGTGATTCCTGCAGCTGAAAGACATACACTCTTGCCCCCTCAGAATTTTTATGCGAACAGTTTTATTGTGAAGTTGAACCCCACCAGAAAGAATCATGAGTTTATGTTAAAAATGCAGTGCGTGTTAACAAGACCTCTACATGGGGGCATCTTGTTTGCTGTAACCTCATTGCAGTCAAAGTTAGAATACATATAATTTAATTGACACCCAGCAGTTAAATCTTTGTCTGACTGAAAATATACAAGGCATAACTTGCATTTGAGAAAGCTCTGTGCATTAGTAGCTTAATACCACATGCTCGACCATGTAAATATTTGTGTATAGCTTAAAACAAACAGTTGACTCAGTGTTGGTTGTAAAATTTGCATGTTATTTGCCATGATAAACCACAACAGCACTGTACAGTAAGGCTGAATGTTTCAGAGTCAGGTTTTCCCTGAGCTTGGTCACAGCATGAGAACATGGTTTTGTCAACAACTCGTAGATCCATCCCAGAGTATCAGTGTTTTCACTCTGGCTGTTGCTATAAACATAGCGTATGAAATGCGAGCCATTTGGGTGAACTATGTCCATCAGTTGTGCATGTTTTGAACTATTTAATACAAATCGCATTTACTTGATGCACTGCTGTTTTAAATTTCAGAGTAAATTTAAATTAGTTCTTAAGGAAATTGTTTAGAATTTGTTAGGAAATCATATAGGAATTGAAAATAGCTAAAGTTGGTTCCTGTGTGCAACAAATTTAAAGATTTTAAATATCCTTGTAATTCTTACCTGGTGTGCTCTGTCTTTTTTAGGTTGACAAGGTGACCGGTCGCTTCAACGGTCAGTTCAAGACCTACGCCATCTGTGGAGCCATCCGCAGAATGGTAAGTCCGAGCTGAATGAAAGCAGTTTTATACGTTACCTACTGTCACGTTAAGACAGGAAACCTTTATGGGACAAAATTTGCTTGTCTTTCATTAAGAATCTTGGAGCAGAGGACTTACCTTTATACCCCCAGTAAAGTCTGGTGATTTCAGAGTTGAGCCTGGCTGTACAATTGAACTGCTGTAGTTCAGTTTTTGGCCAGATTATTTGTTGCATTGCTTATTTGTAAACATTTTAAAGGTTAGAGGCAGTTATGCAGGGCTGACAGTGCCAGGCTGCTATTGAAATGAATGGGAAATGATCACGCAATCAAATCTGTTGAAAATCCACCTGAAAAGTTTGGTGTTGATTGGCTGGATGTTTCTCAGTTGAGTGTTATGAAGCAGACGATTGGCTTTCTAGGGGCAAGGTGGGACACATGCAAAAAAAACTGCCATCTTTGGCATTATGGAATTCTCCCATTGATTTCTGTTTTGAATTATTTAAAGGGTGAAACCTTTTATGTCTGATTCACTGCTCTTTGTGTCAGAGAGGTGCTTTAAGGGCATAGGTGATTTGTTCTGCCATGCTCTAGTTTAATTTGGTTGATAATTCCCAACATGAGCTAGAAACTTAATGAGTTTATCATCGAATATTGGTTTCCACTGAATTATTCTCTTCGTTGAGTGATTTTTGTCTCACTAGGAATTGCAAGAAGGTTTGATGTGGAGAGTTTAATGTGCAGAGGGAACTTTTTGTTGGAAACTTTGATTTCTGTTGGAATGGCACTAAATATCCCTCTTTATTTGTTTCATTTAAACTTTATTCAAGCTCAAAACTAGAGAGTTAAAATAAACACTAGTTTACAGTTTGGTTGTTCTCTACGATAGTGACAGTGTGCTAGTTTTGCCATGCAGTTCTAGTTTACTGTATTTCCATCATTGATCGGGTATAAAATCAGGCTATTAATGTTTGTTTTCTTTCTTGATCAGTTATGGCAGATGCAGCATTTGTAATAGTCTTGATTTTCTCTCTCACTTTTGTAAAACTGAAAATAACAGTATAGTGATTTTCACCATTTCTGATAAGGTCTCTCTTCTCACTGCTATCCATGCTGCTATGGTGCAAAAAAACACAGCGGGCAGCAGCAGCTACTTTACATGCATTTCCTTATTATCATGTGTGTTTTAGTAGGAATGTTGATTAAAAAGAAGCTAAATCAAAGGTTTTATAAATGTTGTGTAAATATGCTGTAAGCAATGGTATAGGACACACACTGCTTATACGTAATAAAACTTTTTTTGTCTCCAACAGGGCGAGTCTGATGACTCCATCCTGAGGCTGGCAAAAAATGACACCATCGTTGCAAAGTAAGAACCTGTTGTCACATACTATGTGGGGAACATGTATAAAGCATGCATACGTAATGTGCTGGAAATATAGCGTTGACATGAAGCAGTGCAGCATTAACTGTGATGATATATTGTATTTCAGTGCATAACTTGTGATGAGTGTGTGTCGATCACTTGAACTTGACATCTAACGACTGTTTCCTTGTCTTTGTTTTTATTTCACAGGAACTTCTGAGTGTGATGCTGAAGCTGTGGAATCTTTGTAAAATAAAATGAAAAAAAGCTTCCATTGTTGGAATTTCTTTATAACTAAATGAATGGTATAAACAGGTTAAGTGTCTACTACAGTCTGTTCAACACTTTAATCAGAAGACTAGATTTGAACCTTAAGGCAGCATTGCAGTTAAATGAAACGGACGTCTTGGCTGTAAAATGTAACACTTTTACGTCATAGAGGCAAATCACAAGACCCAACATTTGAGTTTATGCCAACAAGGGCCAGTTTAATAAGTGAGCCATGCTCATTGCTGCCCATGTTTGCTCCGCTTTAACTCACAGTAAATGCTTCAAGTATCTAGTCCAGAAGTTAAATGAACATCAAGACAAAACACTTCCTTTTAATGCATTTTAAGAGCAAAAATACTTGTCGACTGTTAGCAGGGGTTAAAGCCCAAATATGATTCCCTCTAAGGCAGGAGTGTCCAACTCATCTTAGTTTAGTGGCCACATCCATCCCAATTTGATCTCAGGTGGGACGGACCAGTAAAATCAGCATAATAACTTATAAATAACCACAACTCCAATTTTTTTCTTTTAGTGCAAATAAAAAATGTTAACATTTGGTGAACTACCTTCTTGCAAAACATTATGAACAACAGTGTTACAGATTAGGTCTGTACATTTGAGGATGTATTATTGTCCTTTGCATCTTCATAGACATGAACTTTTTTTCCTCAAATTCATTTACAATGTTGCATCATCCAATACAATAAAGTAAAAATAAGAATTTAAATGTATGTGACTTCATGGACAGATTCAAATTGAGAAATCAAACTATGGAACATCACTGTTGTACAATATCCAACCCAGTTCAGTGTGTGCAGCTTTCACTGGAACTGCTTAAAACTGAAGAAATTGTAACATTTTCTGTTGTTTGCAATGTTGTCTCCCTTAAATCCTGCTTCAACCCCTGGCTGTGACTACAGAAAAATTCTAACGATTTGTGTGAGCAACTACTACGGATGTTTTAAAATGTACTACCGTTCAAAAGTTTGGGGTCACTTAGAAATGTCCTTGTTTTTGAAAGAAAAGTGTTTTTTTTCAATGAAGATAACATGAAATTAATCAGAAATACATTGTAAACATTGTTAATGTGGTAAATGACTATTCTAGCTGGAAACAGCTGATTTTTAATGGAATATCTACATAGGGATACAGAGGCCCATTTAAAGCAACCACCACTCCAGTGTTCTAATGCTACATTGTGGTAGATAATTGTGATGAAAGGCTAATTGATTATTACATTAGCAATTATGTTAGCACATGAATAAAAGTGTGAGTTTTCATGGAAAACATGACCTTGTTTGAGTGACCCCAAACTTTTGAACGGCAGTATACATTTAGCTCCACAAATGGGGAAAAAAAGGAAAACAGTCAACTTGACAAGTGTTGAAAAATGATACAGCAAGATGTCAATGAGAAATCAGGTGCTGGTTTTAGTGTGTTACTTGGTCCAGATGAGGGATTTCAGTCTAAACATGTTGCGATTGAATTTATGAGCCTTTAATTTCTGCTTAAGCAGGTTCTTCTGGAAAGTACATAAAACTACAGCTGCATGAAACTGATCAATCTTTTTTTTTTTACATACTATCATCTGGCTGAAATTCTGTATTTTACAGCTTTTAATCTAGTGAGGTGCTGAACAAGGTCTGACAGATCAACTTATTTATTTGACCAAAAAACAAAATATAAAGTTTCCAGGCAGCTCAGTTGAGATAACCTGATAAATCTGTTGAGTGACTATTTGTTAGTCCAGTCTTGTTGGCTGCTCAGATGTCTGGTGATGTTTCTTCTTACGCTGCAGGTATTTTGTCAGATGTTTCCTGTACTTCCACTGAAACACAGCTCCAGTTGCTTATTCTGACCAGCAGGAGGCAGAATGTGATAAGAAATGAACTTTTTTCAAAAACAAAAACCCGTTTGGTTGTACTTCCTAAATCACTGGAAGCGAAAAATGAAATCCCACTGATGACGGCACTGCCAGCAGAATCCACTTTTACACAACTAATATCTTAGAATTAGAGCTTTTAAACGTCATGTTCAGCATATATTCTAACCTTTAATTGTCGTATCAGGGCCAGTTTTTCCAAATATTTCTTTATATCATTTTTGCTTCACTCGCTTTGTTTTCTTTTATTGCACAAGCTATAATTTAAATTCAAAAGGAAACATAAAAATTCATTCCTTCAAGATTTTTACTCACATACTTGAGGTCCTCACAAGTTTTTATGATTTCTCAAATTTATGAAACAGCGCCTCCCTTCAATCCTGAGTACCTTCACTGCCAGTTTGTGTGGTGAAACAGGGTATTGCACACGTGCAACATTTATAATGCAGCTCTATTAAATGATACAATGCTAGTTTGATTGAAAAGTAGATATGAAAGATATGCTCTGATTAAATGTTGTCAGTATTGTGACTGTCTGTCATAATTACACCAGAGAAATGAGTGCAATGCTGTGCAATGTCACCTCAGTGTCAAAATGATACTAATTTGAATAACCTCTCACTAAAATGTGCTATTTCTGATTTCAACAGTATTTTTTTTCATCATGAATAATTCAAAACATTTCAACTAAGATTATGCTGAAAATACAATCAACCCAGTGCATCAAATGTGAACACACCTGTGATCATGGCACACAAGTTTTGATCACTAAAACACATCTGAGAATAATTTGGGGTATTTTATAGACAGAAGTAGAGCAACACAACACCTCAGCAAAAACAAGAGGATTTAATCTGCCATCTAAAATAGAATTTGACATACCAAGGACTGAAAAAATGGAAAGATCTGAATTTTAGTAGTGATAGTGAATTATTTGTTTCTCTCTGCTCGGCCCTGCTGATGGTTAGAGGCTTTATAGCAGCTGTACACTGAAAAAAAAACTATTAAAAGTCAGACAGTGATGGTGACAAAAAAATACTAAGAAAAATTGCAGACTACTGTAATGTTCAAGACTGTAAGAATGGTGAAAATAATGAAAAATATCTGTTTTTGAGGATTTAAATACATGAAATCTGTGTAAATATATTATATTTGTATAAAAACAATTAGTTAACATGTGCTTTACTGGGCTTCTTTGTCCTGCAATTTTATTATGTGTTATCTGTAAGTTACCAACAGGGAAAATCAGTAAAATGACATTTTCAAAAATTGTTGACAATTTTTACAGACATTGCATTTATACATCGCTTTTTTTCCTCAAATGTTTGCAAAATACTGATTTTTTTTGCAGATTTAAATACAGTACAACAAATCTGTTCTAATTTTACAATCAAACCCTGTTAGATGATGAATTATCATTTGTAAAAATACACATTTTTGATGAGGTCATTATTAACAATAATGACTATTTTTATGGTTAACGTGTAAATGAATACTATTTTCTGTGATTTTACGCTATTATCTGTGATGTAATTAAAAAGAAAATATTATTCAAGTTAGTAAAAACAATACAACAATAAAACCTCATTTTGTTTTTTGTTTTTCTTACATTGTACACATTGTTGAAATTTTACGTCAAGATCTAAGTGACCTTTAAGCACTGAGGGGATGAAGATGAAGTCATGGTGGGAATGACAGGGCAGGGTGAAGGAACACGGAGGTTGCAGTGGTCATTTAGGTTAACAGCGGTGTGGAGGTGGTGGGTTGGAGGTGTGTGAGAGCGCTTTCAGGGCATCTTTAACCTCACGCAGCCTCACTGATAGCTGTCATCAGCTGCTACTTTACTGCGTTGTTCCCACACATTCTGGCTCCTTTTTCCCTTCAGATGAGCAGCTGAACACATGAGAAGTATGTCATCATTGTCCTCGGCGCCTCCCCTCCATCTCCTTCCCTCACTTTTTCCCAGAAGGCCTGGTTGGACTGTGCTCTGATGATGTGAGTATGTGGTTCACCTTGAAGACCAAAGTTTGCAGAGTATTCTCAGGCTTTTTGAGTTTGCTTGTGCGGCGATGTAATCTGTAAACGTGCACATCCAGGAGGTGGTGTAGCTCCCTAATCTGATCCAGATTAGACGTGGCGCTAATCGTGTTTCTAATTTCACCGCTTCATGAAAGAAATTTTAAAAAATCAGATGCAACAAAGTCGGGCTCAGTGAATAGCACTGTCACCTTGCAGCTAGAAGATCCCTGGTTTGCATCCCAGCCTGGGATCTTTCTGCATGGAGTTTACATGTTCTCCCTGTGCATGCATGGGTTTTCTCCAGGTTCTCCGGCTTCCTCCCACAGTCCAAAAACATCCATCCATCCATTATCTATACACCGCTTAATCCTCACTAGGGTCGCGGGGGGCGCTGGAGTCTATCCCAGCTGACTTGGGCGAAGGCAGGGGACACCCTAGACAGGTCGCCAGTCTGTCGCAGGGCTACATATATAGACAAACAAATACTCACACATTCACACCTACGGGCAATTTAGAATAATCAATTAACCTCAGCATATTTTTGGACTGTGGGAGGAAGCCGGAGTACCCAGAGAAAACCCACACATGCACAGGGAGAACATGCAAACTCCATGCAGAAAGATCCCGGGAAAGCCGGGACGCGAACCAGGGACCTTCTCGCTGCAAGGTGAAAGTGCTAACCACTACTCCACTGTGCAGCCCCAGTCCAAAAACATGCTGAGGTTAATATAAAGTAGTGTGTGAGTCAAGTGTGGATATTTTGCATGTCTACAGGTTTACTACAATATCTTTATAATTAACTTTTAATTTCAATTTTACTCAATCGTATATATAATATTTAGAAGCATCTTTCTCTAAAAATACCATGTGGTGTTTGGTTAGAATAAAAGAAATGTTGATTTTAGGCCTGACAACAGCAAAAAGTCCTGCAATTATGTATCAACCCATATACCTTTTCCTCCAGCCCCCTGCAACTCCGATGAGGATTAAGTGTTGTATAGATAACAGATGGATGCAGCAAAGTCTGTTTAAAGTATGACACAGATTATGACTGAACATTTTTAGGACATGCCGACTTCACCAGCTGCCTCTTCTGCAGTCTCTCTCCTGTCACCTTCTCGGGTGAAATGACAGACTACAGTGAATGTGTTCTGCCTTTTAATTGCGACACTTTGTGTTCATGGACTAATTACTGTCCGTTCTCAGACCTGTCTGGTAAACCCACTTTGTCTCCTATAGGTGTGCTTGGACACTCAGAGAAAGACTGAAAATGTCTTGAACGTAAAGTGAGTAAATGAAATAGAGAATTTTAACAACTTATTGAGGGAACTTTTGTCTTTTTTGGAGGGTGTTCTCCATTGAATTGCAATTTTAGTAAAGCTAGTGTTGATCAACAGACAGAACCACATAGATTTTGTTATGGATTTGCTTTCTTATCTTCATCCCTCTGAAGTTACATTTCTATGCTAACTCATCTTCGAAAAACTGTAAAAGCCTGGAATCAACATATAAAGTGTCTAAAGGTGTTACCAATACTGGGGGGGGGGAAATGGAGGCTGTACATAGTGTAGATATTTTACTACTTAAATTTTTCCTTTGTGTCCATACTTGTCTCCTCTCTGCTCAGTGTAAACACAGCCTGCAGTTCAGCAGAAAAGTTGCTCAGATTGTGTTACATGCCACAGATGAGTCACCTCACGATTGCGCAGAGGTGCGAAGAATTTTGTCATTTTTACAGAATCTGACTAGATCAGATGCTTTAAATTAGCAAATGTTTAAATGAGGTGTGTAGAATTAAGTGATTTTGATGAAATGTCAATATTTTAAGCTTACATTTGGTCAAAGATGGTTCAGGGACAGTTAGGAAGTTGAAAATCCAATAATTATTTCTGATGCAACAGTTTCTGGCTCTGATTAATGACGGCATGTTGGCGATTTTTAAAAAAATAACATTCCTTTCAAACCACCAGACAGATTTTGTGGTTCGGAAAGTTAATCATGAGTGTAATCTTTCAGTTTGAGAGCATTATTTCTCCATTTAACGTTCTGATTTTGTATTGATTTCTCTCCAAACCGTCTCAAACAGCCCCTGCTCAGGTGCTGATCTGCTCTGCTGCTTAAAACTCTCCATCTGTACTCATATATACCATAGCTGCACAAATGTCCTGTGCTTCAGTTTGAGTGCATCTCCTCACACTTAAACTGCTTCTGTGCACTTGTGAAACTTTTGTGGCGCCACTTCAAACAAGTAATATGAACACAAAGGAATAAAGACAAGAACAAGAATGTCTAGTGAAAAAGCTTGAACCCTTTTAGGCTCATACAGGATTCCATCACTGAAGCTGGCTGAGAATCAAAGACTCAAAGGACCAAACGCACACACTGGGTTTTTAATTTCACTTTTAATCATCAGTGTTATTCAATGTTTGTAAGACACCTTGAAGGCATCACTTGTTGGAGGCCGCGCTCTTAATCTGAATGAAATGCTAAACGTGTCTGGTGTTTCTGAGCCTGTGGCAGGGAGCAGCTGGCGAGTCACGGCTCGCCAAACAATGATCTTTACATGAAGGGATGGAAGCCCCTCATACTGCCCCCGAACCCCCTCACCTGGCCCCCTGCATACCTTTGACACACACACACACACACACAAACACACACACACACACTAGGACAAAGAGTACTCTGTGTGTTTGGGCCTTGACACAAGGGACAGCCAATATGGTCTTTGAGCAAATACTTTTCTATAAATTTCACTGATCGTTGCTGTTTAACGCTGCATGTTTTCTATAAGCAGGATTATGTGTCAATAAATGAACTGGTTGATTTGACTTTTGTAATCTAAACAAATACCACTGTCACTGAAGTTAAGGTGTGTTCAACTAGCTATTCCACCTAAAATGCTACTTTGTGTCCAAGTACTCTTGGTTTTAAAGGTTTATTCCACCCAAATAGTACTTAATGTCCTGCAGTTTAACTTAGCTCCTAAAAGTTGCCCATTGGGCAAATGGTGTAATTAGCATAATAAGGTCCTTACCAGGTAAAATGAAAATGGAATGATATGCTATGGTCATTGTAGCCACTAGATCTCAACAGAAAGGTTGCAGAGAGGCGAGACATAAGACACAGCTAGTATCCTAGAAATGAATACAGTCTCCTCTGCTGCAGGCCAATTCTACTGCTGTCTTGGGGAATCGGTAGCAGTTCCTTAATGTGTCAGCTTAAACAAAAACTCAGACTATGTTTTATTTAAAAGTTAAAACATCAGTATTTTTTAAAATGGCATCAAAGCCTCATAGGGTTTTATTTGACCTCACAGTTATATATTATCTTACAGTGTTTTTTCACTTAAT
This sequence comes from Amphiprion ocellaris, assembly GCF_022539595.1. NCBI lineage: Eukaryota > Metazoa > Chordata > Actinopteri > Pomacentridae > Amphiprion > Amphiprion ocellaris. The sequence goes on from NC_072773.1 coordinate 16,440,274, forward strand.
TCTTCCTGTCTTGATGCCTGATGTTTATCACTCACTTTCTACCTTCTGCCATACCACTCAGTCCCTGTTCTCTTCCTCCTCCTGTCCCGCTGCCTTTTGTCATGGTTCCTCTTTCTCTTCCCCACTCTTATCTCTCCATCTCCCTCACTCATCCTTTTGTCAGTCTTCAGCGGCAGCCCGGCTCGTTTCTTTGTCCCCTTTCAGACGCCAGCAGACTTCAAAGTAGGCAACATTCATGAAGGGAAGGGAGGTGAAAGAGACACTGGTTGGAGAGGAGGGGGAGAAAAGAGAGAGAGAGGATGTGATATAAGGAAAGCAGGCTGGGTGGAGAAAGAGTGGACGGCTGAGAAAGAGGGTGGAGGCTGTGGTTTAATGTAAAATGAACCCTCACTGATACCTGTGGTGGCATTGTCCCACTGTAAGTGTCTGGAAATATTCCTCTAACGCTCCGAAACTCAGATGGTTTTTCGTTCCCTCACAATGACCTTGCACTCAGTTTCTACTTTGGAGGCTGTGTTTTCAATATAGTCTTTCTACAATAGTTGTTTTCTGACCCCTGCTTCCAGTCCTTGTGCTCAGCTAAGTACATCTCGGGTGTCCTGGCTGCAGCTTTATATTTACCATACAGACGTGAGATTGCCATCAGCCGTCTCGTCTCACTCCTGGCAAGAAATGAGCGTACTTGTCTCTGGTTTGAAGTGGACGACGATGTCAGTGACTTCAAGCTCCGATTCTTCCTCAGGCTGGTAAAAGCAGAACTCAAGAGGAACAAAAGAGAGGCACACAGAGAGGAGAGGGCCACCATGAGTGTGTGTGGTTTGGTTTTGTTGGAGAACACAAACAGAAGGGCATGTAGGTGCCTGCCTCAAACACACACACTAACGTTAGTCTGCTGTTAACCCAAAACATCCCCTCCCCAGCTCACAGCGCTTCAAACATACCCGCCCTCAGCACTGTGTGCGTTTCATTCACGTGCACACATTGTGTCGTCCTATCTAACCCAGGATGGGATTTGGAGTATCTGAGGAATGCTGCGAATAGATAAACACTATTTACCCAATATGACTATCATTCGAATACAGTGGAGGTATGTCCGTAAAAGGGAAATATGAACTGTGTGTGTTTGGGGCTTAAAATGATAAGAGCATTAAGCAGAATTTTGACTTCAGGCCAGTAGACAGACGGATTAAGACAGAACAGCCTGGTGTGTACTTACGAGTGAAAAAGGAAAGAAGAAGCTCAGAGCGACAGAGCCGTTGCTAAGATACTTCCAGTCTGATGTCAGCAAGTTTGACAGTGGGATTCAGTGGACTCTCAGACCACTGCCACACTAATTAGCCTGTGTTTGTTCTGTCAGTGCAGCAACACAGAAGTTATTTGGAATGGTAATAAAGTAATATTTATAAACCTCGATCAAATTTGACTGTAAGCACACTTTAAAGTAGGGCTGGAATTAATTGTTTTCATTGCTGATTAATCTGATTATTTCTAGACGAATTGATTTATTGTTTGGTTTTTTCAGGAAATGATGAAAAATGTCCAACAGTGTTTCCCAAATATCAAGATAACATCCTCAAATGTCCTCTTTTGTCCACAACCCAAAGACAATCAGTTTACTGTCACAGAGCAGGAAAGAAACAAGAAAATGTTCATATTTTGGATGCTGGAATCAGAAAAGTCTGATGTTTTTTCTTTAAAAAAAACACACACATTCCAATCATCTAATATGTTATTTAAAAAAAGGGTGATTAATTTAGTAGTTGACAACTGCAACAGCTCAACTTCAATATCAGTCTAGACAGAGCTGGATGTAAACAGCAACTTGACTGGTTGATGGAGCTCTCACAAACGCAAGATGGAAATTCTGTTTGTATGAGTTTTAGTCATTTCCAGATTGTTTTGGTGTGTTGGTGTGGACAGGAAAATGCTGAATACGGTTGTGTGGGTGTTGTTTCAGGAAGCTCATCTGCATCTTCCTCTCCTGTTCTCTGGAATGTTCAGGGTCTAAAGAGGGGTGCACTATGAAATGAGATTATTGAGCTAGTGAGGTATGTTGAGCCTCTTTTAACCTGCTAGATCACCATGGTAACTGATGCTGCTCAGCTAACCTGCCCTGGAGGAGGCTCTGTTCAGAGTTAGGGATTTGAATGGGCTATAAGAAGGACCACGCTTTCACCAGTTGTTTTCCTGACGACATTCTCTCTGAGCAATACAGATGATCAGATGAGGAAATACGCTGTATATGCAAACCTGTTAAATTGTATGTTAGTAAAACCACTGATCAAAGCAATGACGCTGCAGTTGCACAAACTGTTAGCATTGTGTTGCAAGATGGGCATACATGCATTCAGTTGGTGATGTAGAAAATCAGTAGATGTGATTTTATGTTTGGTCCTGGTTTGCTGCCAAGTCCAGCTGGCACTGCAGCGCATAGAATACAGATTAGAACATTGATCAGTCTGTTAGTATTTGTCACAGAGAATATTCAATCAGTTACATTGATTTACTTTGATTAGGCCAAAAACTAACATGATTTTTATGTATCCGTCGTTATGGTACAGTGTCAGACAGAAATGCTCTTGATGAGAATCATGTTTAAATACATAAAGTTAAGGTTTAAGAGCATCATTTGCAGTAATAGCACTTTTTGCCGTAATACATTTTTATATTCCCTCAATTACATCAATCTCTTCCTCTTGACTAAAGTAGGCAGCATGCCATTAGTCCATTTAGTGCAGAAGAAGAGCCATATGATGCATCAAACACCCCCTTTTATATGAAGACATGCAGAGCCTGATGAAGAAAATCCGACTAAGGTTAACGAAGAGAGTTGATAAGCACAACTGTGATAACTATTATTACTGTTGAAGGGTTTAGGTTTTGCTGAGTCGACTAACACAAAGAAAGCCTGGCCACTTGCTTCATAGGGCCAGAACGAGCCAGACCAGAACCTGTTCTAAAACTTCCAACAGCGTAATTTTCACTTGAAAACCGTGAAAAGTTTTGTAAGCAAAGTTTAATATGCAAGTAGAGGTAGAACATGTTGCACTATTGTAGAGTTAAAAACAGCGGTGTTATTGTATTGTTTAAATCCTGCAGTGTTATTTTTTTCATTAATGTAGTTCAAGATATCATTGAGGATGTTTTGGATCAGTTCATACTGTATGTCACTTTTTGAGTCAAATTTTGGGCACTTTTTTATTGTGCTATTATCCCAAGATGGAAATTACATTTATTCAATACTATAAAAAAAATTTAAATATTAAACAGCTGACCTCCTCACAGAGGATTACGGGAAACTGAGGGTTGCAGGATTTTATGCTTATGCCCTCCAAATTGGGGCTAAATAAGTTGCATTTCTGGGCCAAATTTTCTCATCACTGCTCACTTCCATACTTTCTTTCCACTACTTCTCACTTTTCCTCTCTTCCATTCAATCTTTTTTTTGTTTCAGACAAATTCCAACTTCTTTATTTGTGTGTGTGTGTGTGTGTGTGTGTGTGTGTGTGTGTGTGTGTGTGTGTGTGTGTGTGTGTGTGTCTGTGTGTGTGTGTGTCTGTGTGTCTGTGTAGGGATCAGCAGGGGGTAAGTGGGTTCAATTGATGGAGCAGTTAACAGTTGCCAGGACAACAAGTGGCCTGTCCCTCACTTCTCTTTCGGTCTCCTTGGCAACTAGGAAGTAGATTAGTTATAGAGTTTGGGGAGAAAGAGAGGATTAGTGAGGTGAAACGACGAGGGCTCTTTCTTCCTCTCTCTCTTTTTTGTCTCTCTTCTTGTCTTTCTTTCCAATTCCCAGGTTTTCTCTTCAGCCGTTTTCATTTTTCTTTGCTGAAGGCCCATTTTAAACTTTTGTTTATTCTCCTGACATTCTGCAAATCTGCCTGTCTGTTGTTGGCAGCTTTTGTTTGTCACTGTCACTGTTGTTCTCAGTTGTAATGAGGAACTTGTGCAATCAGGTGTAATTCTTAGGAGTGACCTATAGGTGGAGACAATGTGCATTTTATGCATTTATTGAAAAAACAAAAATGGAGGAACATTTTGCGTGCTTCTATTTCACATTACCTTATATTATTCCCCCTTCTGCAATCGTCGTCATGACATTGTGGTGGTTTCAACCACTAACTTAAAGAGCCCAGAGTCTGCCTTATGGGAATTTTACTTTCCTTACTTTGTTTTTGTAGCTTTTTTGCACATGTAAAAATTAGTTCTTCTCTCCCACATACAACGTTGCTCCTTATTTGCCTGAAATACTTTGTTTGAAATCCAGGCTGTTCTTCTGTTACTTATCTACATCACCATGTAATACATTTGCAAAATGCCTGACTAGCAGCTAGTTTGACCCTCAAACAAAGAATGAGCAGCTTCTTTTCTATCTGTCATTATTTCTTGCTAGAGCTACTTACGCTAGCGCTTCATTTTTGGAGCTATAGTAGGTAACCAGGAGGACGTTACCTTACTTTTGTCAGATCAGCTGACCAATCAGCGTAGACTGGACTTTTCGGGAGGCGGTCCCTGCCTCTGTCTCCACCCACTCCTAAGCAAGAGGTGAGGAGTGGGTGGAGATAGAGGCAATATTGTAATACTGGTGTAATTCAGCCAAACATGTTGGAACCAGAAAGCAACTCTGAAGGTGAATAATTGTTCAGAAAGCTTTTAAGTTAACAGGATTAGTTCTGAAAAATGTTTCTGAGACAATCATTGGTTCACTGCAGTTTTAAGGTGGAAAGGTTCAGGCACATGCTGACTGCTTATTAAACTCATATGTTCTGTAGCTTATAAAAATCACCGTATGGACATATTAACAAGGTTAAAAAAAAAAAAAAAAAATTAAATAGCACCAATTTGGTTCCAGCCCCTAAAATACTTCATTGTGCCATTTTCATCAGTGGTATATCCTTATAAACTAGTTATCAATTTGAAGACATCACTTTTGGCACAGGGACGCTGTTGTATTTTTATGTTTTTATGATTGAAATAATAAAATCCACAGATGACCAGATAAAGAAAATGTCCATTAGTTGCAGTGGCAAACCGGAACCCACTAAGCACAGGGTTGTTGTCAGTGTGACCCATGAACCTGCAAACATCCTGAGGAATGTTCTAGTGTGTCAGTGAATGAAGCTTTGCTGCATTAACACAGTGACTCAAGACTCCTTTAAATTGCATGTGTGTGTCTGTGTGTGTGTTTTTCCTTGTGTTGTGTGAACATACATGTGGTTAAGGCAAGGCTAAGCTTAGGTTAGTAGTCAGGGTGAGTCTCTAGCAAAATTAATGTGAGTAGATTTAATGCATCTGAATTAACAGGAATGTGACAAAGTGTGTGTGACGGCAGTCCACTGGTCAGAGTTCAGCATGTGTCACACAGACGATGGAGGAAGTAGATGTGTGAGATTTCTGGACTCTGGACAGTGTACAAAGCACACAAACATGGCAGCAATGTTACCTGCCAAACTAATTTGTCTGCCTTTCTTTGTTCTTCTTTTTCCACTTCGGAGGAGGTCCAGCGGTAACAGATTTGTTTCAGATATAAACACGCTTTTGAATGGAGAAGACCTGACAGTTTTACTTTGACTCACCTGAACAGCTGTTATCTGTGTGTGTGTGTGGGTGTGTGTGTGTGTGTGTGTGTGTGTGTGTGTGAAGCTCTTTCATCTTCTAAAGTGGTTCCTGTATCTTAATTAGATGGCGCTGAGTCCATGAGAAAAATAAACACACGCAGCTGCTCAGGTGTTTCCTAAAGGTGGACCCCAAATTCTCGAGTTTGTGCACGCAGCAGGTTTTTTAAAGGATTATATTTGCAAGAGCTAAACCCCCACTCCATTGTTTGACGTATAAATCCTCATACACCTTATGTTTATTGCACAATTTGTCTGAACTCGTTGCATTCGGCTGTGAGTAATGTTGTGTTTGCTTTGGTTCAGCTGTGGAAATTTAACACTGAAAACAAAATAATATGACGTTTGTACATTCAAACTACCGTAAACTGAAGTGTGCATCAATGCCAGGTGCATTGTGAAGCTAATATTAACATGCTAGCAAGCTCACAGATTAGCATATTAGCATACTAGAGTTACTTTAGTGCAGATGGGGGTTTTTTTGTTTGTTTTTTCCTTAAAATTTCATTGTATGAAACTGGAGCTGTACAGTGGCTTGGTGGTTAGCACTGTCGCCTCACAGCTAAAAGGTCCCTGGTTCAGGTCCCGGCCTGGACCTGGGATTTTTCTGTGTGGAGTTTGCATGCTCTCCCTCTGCATCTGTGGGTTTTCTCCAGGTTCTCCAGCTTCCTCCCACAGTCCAAAAACATGCTGAGGTTAACTGATAATTCTACATTGTCTGTTGGTGTGAATGTGAGTGTGATTGTTCGTCTCTCTATGTATCCCTGTGATAGACTGGCGACTTGTCCAGGGTGGTAGCTGCCTTCACCCTAAGTCAGCTGGGATAGACTCCAGGCCAACTGCAACTCTACAGAGGAGTAAGTGGTGTATAGATAATGGATGAATGGATGAAACTGGTAGACCGACAGATGAGCATTACTTAAAAAGAAAACCAGCAATGGTTTGTGGTGCTCACAAGTAAAACTGTTGTTTATTAATTTCCACTTTTTTCATATAGCTTTTTCTCCACCTGCTCGATGTAGTCCTAATTCTTTTTTAAAGGTCCCATATTGTCCCTTTTTCAGCAATAAAATGATCTCGTCCTCAATATGTGTATTTCAATTTTCAGCTCAAAATACAACACGGATGGCTCATTTTACCATGACTGTAAAATCTGGTTTTGCTCTGCTTTAAAGGAGATGTTTCAGCATTTGTAGCCTTAAATGCAGGTGAGCTGCTGCTGTCCATGCTTCATTCAGGAAGAAGACTCTCTCTGCAAACATCTGACACTGATGTAAATGAGTGTCTGGGTGAATGTCTCTCAGCTTTACAGTTTCCACAGACCTCTGACCTGTGGGAATACAGTCAAAGCTGATTGTAATGTTAATCACTTTAGCCAAACAACACACCAACACTAAGGATTGCCTTACTGTTGTCGTGACATTACCATGAAAAATTAAAGTAATCCACTAGACATTGAGTTCTTCAGATCCTGGGAGTGCATGAAGACTCCTGTGTTCACTCTTGCAGCCAACAGCTGAACATTTAGTGTGCTTTGTTCATGACTGAGACATTTGAGAGAAATTTGGAGAAGCAGCTCTAGAAATAAACCTAGTGGACTGAGAGGCCGTCTGACATTTGGCCAGTAGTCTGCTGAAAAAACAAAGAGAACATGTGCAGCAGTCAATTTTAAAATTTCCTTTACCTGATTCAACTGAGAACTTAACTTCCTCAGCCTTCCTTACACATTTCTGCTTTGCAAGCACGATGTAAAGTAAAACTGAAAGGGAAACAAGACGACAGCAGCTCTTAGTGGATTCAGACTGAAGACTGTTGAGTAAAATAACGTTATTCTGGTGTTTATTTCTCAGCAGAAGGATGAGACCTCTTCTGCTGAGGTAACACTGATTGGACACACAGTCACCGAGTCTGTCTCTCACACACTTCCACTGACCGACAGCAACAGCAGGAGGACAATAGATTGTGTGAGACGGTCTGACAGATCCCAGGGAGAAAGACGAGATTACAGTGGGACTGACAGAGAGGAGGGCAGATTATGAACACAGAAGAATGTATGGCAGACCTCCTACTGTCTCACAGAGCTAAGCAGACAATCACTAACAGCCTCACATAAAAAGGCAGAATCTCCTAAACAAACTCCTGCTGTGATTTGGTGGCGCTCACAACATCAAGATGTTAGTTGGAGCCAGCAAGAACTAAAATGAAAGTGTACTAATACCTACAGGATTCACCTTAGCAATAGAAGACAGCAGGTTGAAGCGCTATAATACCAGAGTCAGTTTACTGGCTTGTTCAACGAGCTTCGCAGTCTTCAGTGGAACCAGTCTGTGACCAAAATGTGGAACTTTGCTCCTGTGACAAATACACAGCCACCTGTTCTTACCACATGATGACAACAACTGAATCAACCACATCCAAGCCCACTCAACTCACTGATGAAAATGGTGTAATACGGTTAAAGGCTACAGAAAAAGCTTGTTTTGTTTGCAAGAGTTACACTGTAAAATCTAAATTTGCAATTTTTGCGATATGTTTTTCACTGAAACACTGATATTTTTCAGATGTTCCTTGTCCAACGGTCCTGACACAGCTAAAACTAAGTATCACCCCAAAACACTCTTGCACTGCCACTGCAAAGCCAGTGGGAGATAAAGTTTAATTAATTTGTTTTCAGAATTACACAGTTTGAATGTCAGGACACATAACAGAAAACTAACAAGATTTACTTTTAAATTACAAGGAAAAAAATAACTGAAGCTAGATATTTGATTCCAGGTAAGTTTTCTGTTAAAACATAAAAGAGAAATAAATGTAATCTGGCATTATTGGCATTATAATTACCTTAATTGTTGATGTCTGTAATTATACCTTTTTTTTACTGACTATCTTTTAAATACATTTGGAAAAAAAATAAGCAGAAAACCGCTTAAAATTTCTATAAAATGTTTGTGCTGATCTGTTTACTCAGCAAACCATCCCGCTGCCACTCTGACTGTGTGGCCATTTGTGTGCACGTTTGAGCACCTGTCTGTTTTTATTTGTGTATGTGAAGGGTAGTCAGGAAAAGTGTGTGTGTGTGTGTGTGGTTTGATTTCCCATTTGCTGTTTTGTGGCGTGTGGGCGCTCTACAGGACTGTACCAGTAAATTCTATATATAAAAAAGAAAACCATCACATTGTATTGTCATTAGAATGTCCCTCCATTGTTATTATGTCACTTTGCTTAAAATGGTGTTTTTTTTACAAGAGCGTTCTATAATGTGTTCCCCAAAACATCCTGAGAACATTACATGCTAAACATTCCTTCTGCGTTAACATATCACATTACAGCAACAGTTTCTCAATGTCATTGGAGGCTTAGAAAACATCTGGAAAACATCTTTTAAATGTTGCATTGACGTTCTTTTTTTGTTTCATGGAACATAATCTGTGGCAACATCCTCCAAACGTTCTCTGAATGTTGTTGTTAAAAGTTTTAGTTCACTTTTAATAAATTACAGGAACATTATTTAAAAAATGCTAAATATCTTTAAATGTTCTTTGAACATTAGATTAAAACTTGAAAACATAATTAGAACTTGTAGGTAATCAAAGCTGATGTTGTGGGAACATTTGCTGATACCTGGATTTATCTGGAGAGCGTTTCCTGATTTGATCTGAGTTTTAATGACTTTTGAATTCTCTTTTCTTTCTTTTGGTATTTTTTTAAATTAATTTTACACTGTGTTGATTTTATACATCATGTTGTGCTTTTATCCATCTTTTAAATTCTGACTTGCCTGTTCGATTTTGCTGCCTTGTGAAGCACTTTGTAACTTGTATTTTGAGAGTGCTCTATTATGACATTTTATTAGTATTATTTTTTATTTATTTATTTATTTATTTATTTTTACATTTTAGTTAAAACCAAGCCTGCAATACAGACAGGCATTTCAGGCAGTACAAACCCAGGAGCTGAACCTTCTGTCTGATCGACCTCAGAGAAGCACTGCTGCACTTTCTTCTCAGAGTCAACCACATTATTACATCTACAAAAGATGCTTATCTGAAACCTTGGATAAGATAAAATCAACTTTACTCGTCTCTTACCAGGGAAATTTACATGACAAATCAAACCATAATGAAATTCACTGCTATCTGGCCCTAAACCACAAGTATAAATTAGCCGAATATTTCTTTACTGTCATGGAGGGAAAGCAGAGACAAATCCTGACCAAATACTCACTGATATTTTCGGTGACTTAAAAATCTTTGAAACGGAACATAATGTTTTTGATTGAGGTGCTTTGTTTTCCTCATTCACCATCCTTAAAATAAGACATCATTTTTTTCTTAAACATCAACTTTCATCATGTAAAATATTCATTACCAATAAATTTTTTATACTCAATATCAGATCTAATCTTCTAAACTACAAGCATTTCTTGTGACAACAGTAGAGCCACAGAAATGGGCGACAGTAGAAGTCATGGCAACGACAGAAGAAAAAAGTGTGTGATCACCGCATGACAAATGAGATAGGAATGGAGATGCACCGTTTCTTAAAATGAATTTGTGAGTGTTATTACTTATCTGCCGTATTTATCAACACAGGCTTGTAAGCTGGCAAACATGTAAGAAATTAATTTGCTTCAAATATGTTTTCTTCAGTTGTTTCTTTTAAGTTTTTATGTGTATTTGTTCATGTCATAGTTTTTAAGAAATGTTTTAATTCAATAACAAAATCTTGTCTTTATTATCTACACATAGTTTATCATTAAATCCAGCTGTATATTTGGACACAGAATATTCTATAATATTTATAAGCCTATTTGAATAGAAATTACACACATTATTAACTTGAAGCAATTACCAATTTTAATACATCAACCCAACCTGAATATATATTTTATCTGGCAACCATGTATTAAATTAAGTGGTGGGAAAGGTCATCCTGTTCTTTATTTCTCTTAATACATAGTTTTTTTCTTTTTCTCACCTCATTTTTTAAAGCTTTTTTCATCATCCCAACATTGTTTACTGATACCTGTAAATAATAAAGCATGTGCTAAATCAGAGCTACAGTCACAATGAAATTATTGCCAAACACACATGCAAGTAATTTGAATTTATGTTTGGTGCATAACAGTGGGATAAAAGATGGGAAAGAAGAAAGTGTTGCAAGATAAACAGGAAGTCTTACAAGAGTTGAATTGAACTGAATTGAATTGAATTGAATGAAGAAATGAGAGGCGATGAATTCACAAAATTCAATTCAAATATATAGCTTGTATTTACTGGTCTAATGGGTCCATTACTTTCCCTTTAAGATGCCTTTATTTGAGCTGCTTAATGAGAGTTCCTGCTTGATAAACACCCGATCACTGAGCATTGGAGGCTGTGTGCCCTCCTCCAACCACTGGGGCCGGGCCAACAGGGTGCAGAGAGAGGGGAGGCGGGGAGGCAGGGAGGGTGAGTACAGACTCTGTTGGAGAAGCTGGTGGAGCGACGCACAGAGAGGACGTCGACGCACCGCTCCGAAGGATTTAACTCACCCCCTCGGCAATCTGAAGCACTTTTCTCCAAATGCTCCTCTCCTGCAGGCGGTAACGGCTCACCTCCTCTACACCCGCGTTGGTTTAAACTCCCCCCTTGAAACTTCCCTCCTCGGACCTGATAGAGCGCACAGGTGGAGAGGATGGCGAGCGGACCGGAGTCTCTCGGCGCTGCGCTGTTGCTGCTGCTGCTGACCTGCTGCCGCCGGTCGTCGGCTCAGGAGCTGCCGACCAACGGGGTGAACGGCTACAGCCTGCACCCGCCGTATTTCAACCTGGCGGAGGGCACGAAGATCACCGCCACGGCGACCTGCGGGGAGGAAGACACCGGCAGGACGGTGCACGACCTCTACTGCAAGCTGGTCGGAGGCCCGGTGTCCGGAGACCCGAGCCAGACCATCCAGGTGAGCAGAACGCCACGGATTGGACTAGAGCAGAACAGAACGTGAATATTCTTGGATTCTAATATTAATCCAGGGACTTGGAGCTCGTCTGTGATGCTCCAGAGTTAGTTTAAGTGGTTTTTCTACACTTAACTTTTAACTCCTGTGGCACAGTTAGATCACCTCATAATAATAATCCATCTGCAACAGCTTTAAATTAAAGTCCAAAAGTATGTTTGGAATGCATGCTCAGGCTGTTAATAGAATGTTTCCCCTGCCCTGTATTGCATTGTTAAAATACTCCTGTTGGCTCCAAATGTGTTTACAGTATAAAAACCCATGTTTGAGCAGTTGGCATTGATCCTTTGGAGTGAATACAACTTCTAATAAACCAACAAACAACACTGAATCAGGGGAATTAGCTTTCCCTCTACAATCAAATATATTTTCAATGTATTTGAAATTGTCCAGACATGTTAAGACATTCTTTTTTTAACTCAAGCTGAAGACAAATTACATTTTCAAGCTAATTTTGTTAAGTTCCCTCAATTTGAGTTTAGTTTTAAGCCAGCTAATGCAAAAATGTGAGTTTCCAAGACATACAATATTAAATTGATGCATTAACTCCAATCATTATTATGCCAACCCAATTCATCTAAATTAGTATAGTTTTTGATTATTATTAGTTTTTATCTTGCAGCCATGTATTTAATTAGATGGTGGGAATGGATTCCTAAGTGCTGCCTCACTGAGTAGCTTGCATGACTGTCAATGCTTAGACTTATTATATTCATATGGACCAGATTTCTTAACTTTTTAGAGTGTGTGTGTGGTGCTCACCAGAAGACTTACAGTGACCTACAGTTTCTGCATAATTTCCTTTAATACCTCTAGCCTCTAGGAACGTGATGGGCCTAATAATAATATGCTACTTTTGCATTTACAATTTAAACATGTCCAAAAACTATACCGCCATGGTTATGAGGCCTCATTATGTCAACTATAGGGGCACTGTTTGTAGTGACAATTGTATTTCCCACAGTTGTCACTTTGATCCTCACTGTTTATGGCATCCCTTCAAACTTTACCACAGAATCACTGCTTCTTTTATCACCAACCTGCAGATGCATTCACAGTAGAGAGTTGAGCAGAGGGGGTCAGTAGTGTGCATGAGTCTCCATCTGCTCTGCCAAGTCATTATTTCATGCACTGCTTCCTTTGTAGGACTTGGCAACACTTAACACAGGCCACTTATATAAGGACAGGCAACATTTCACTTAGAGTGGACGCAGCAGAGATTCCAGCTTCCACAGTCGGGTTTAAAGATGAGTTTTTAATGTGATGATGAGTTTGTGAGCTTGTAAAAAGCATCAGCAGACCCATTGTCAGTTTGACAATGAAGCCTCCTGGTATCAGCGGTTAGCACACAAGAGATTATTGCAATTTCATGGGTTAACCATTAAAGCAACCCTCTGGGCGATAACATGAAAGCTTATTGCCTTCTCTCTCTCTCTCTCTCTCTCTCTCTCTCTGTCTCTCTGTCTCTCCCTCTTTCTCTCCCACCTGTTCCCCACATTCCTCACGGTGACTGACCCGTGTCCTCCAATCAGACCGGGTTTATCCGCTCTGTTACCGCGAGATTATCAAGGCTTCCTCTTGGAAGACAGGGAGGAAAAGGAGAAATTTTGTCATGTTGAAACGCCTCTCCTAGCCCATGTTTAGTGTTGGCAAAACACAACATGCATGCAAATGAGCACAGTTTGAACTGAAGCTGAAAGAGATCAGGTGTAAAGATAAAGACATGCTGACCATTAGCGGTGGAGAATGAACAGCAAGCAGTGTGAAAAGTGATTTGACTGAGAATGAAGCCACCAAAACACAAAAAATGTGTGCCCTGAGGGGATATTTGCCTTTGTTAAAGAGAGAACGCTCAAGACTCTGTGAAGCTCTCAAGTTGCATGTAGAAATGTTTAATCTGAGTCAACATTCTGGCTTAAATGGCAGAAAGAAAGACATAATTGCATAGTTAAGGGAATTATTAACTCAAATTAAGCTGGTAAAATGTCCTGCAGTATTTGTCCCGTGACATTTTGGCGTTCCCAATTACAGACGTGGTCCCGATCACATTATAAACACTTCAGCTTCTCCACACGGAGGATTAGGCTGACATTCCCTCATCAGCGTTTTTATTCAGTCCTTCTGTGATCTCACAGCAGTTTGGTGAAGTGGTGAAGTTGCTGCGTAATTAGCTCAGGAAATCTCCAAAATGAACCCAAGAAATCTGGTCATTAGCTCAAGGAATGGGCCATTCATTATGTGTTCGGGCTAAGAGGTTTAGCCCACTTTGCTGGGCTTTTGTAGCTCGGTCCACTTGTTGGGTTACTGCACCCCCTGAATATTGCACACATGCACACACGGACACAAAACACACACACTTTTCTGTGTTGAGGTTAATCCTGTTTTGATTTGACAGCAAGACGTGAGAGTGTTTTTATTAATTAAAAGCTGCAGGAGGAGGACAGAAGGGTGGAGAGTGTGTGTGTGTGTGTGTGTGTGTGTTTGTTTGTATTACTCATGTTGTGAGGACATAAATTTGCTGACAGACTTACATTGTGGGGACCTGCCTATTTTTTAGGACCCAAAGCACAAAAGTATCTGGTAGTAGTGGTCCCTACCAAATTTGAGTCTACTCATATTAAGGATCTGCCAGGAGTCCCAATTATATACCATTTTCCTAGATACACACCTAAAGTACATTGAGGTTACTGAAATCATCCAATATCTATACACTACCATTCAAAAGTTTGGGGTCATCCAGGTAATTTCATGTTTTCCATGAAAACTTAAACTTTTATTCATGTGCTAACATAATTGCACAAGGGTTTTCTAATCCTCAATTAGCCTTTCAACACCATTAGCTAACACAATGTACCATTAGAATGCAGGAGTGATGGTTGCTGGAAATGGACCTCTCATGTAGATATTGCATTAAAAATCAGCCGTTTCCAGCTAGAATAGTCATTCACCACATTAACAATGTCTAGACTGTATTTCTGATTCATTTAATGTTATGTGCATTGGAAAAAAATGCTTTTCTTTCTGTGGACATGTGTAAGTGACCCAAACTTTTGAACAGTAGTGTATACTTGACAACTGAATAGTTCAGCAATGAGAAAAATTTGCATTTCTGCTACCAAGCTGTTCCTTAATGTTATGTAGGTGGTGAGGAGCATTGCTGTGAAGCTCCAGTAGATTACTCTTTGAACTGTACTGTTTAGAGGGTTGGATGTATTGTGGCTCCACAAACTCCAAAAGATGGCGGCAACCTGTTTTCTTCATGCAAGTCAGAAACTGTATTGTAGAATAGCTGTAGTATCTGGTTGTAGTGGCCCAAGGAGGTGGTCACTCAGGCTATGGACAGTTCCATGTTGGCAAACATAGAGCACTTTGGAGTTTCAGCTGGCAAAGGTCCATCATGACAGAGACTTGTGTGACCCTCAGTAGTCTCCAGCCATAGCTTGTGTGTTTAAGAAAAGCTGGGATCTACTTCCACAGTGTTCCTGTACCCCAGTAGCAAATACAGTAGAGCTACCTTTGCTGTCTATATCATGTATAGGTTGATGAAAACGCTAATATCACCTCAGGACAAATGGCCACTGTGCTTAATATGCATTATCAATTTATTGATACTCAGGACACCCACTGAGCTGAGACATCACACTCTGTCCATCCAACCTTTTTGTTTCCTACTTTTGACTGCAGTCTGTCAGAAAAACAGTAGATAGTGGATGTAACTCCAGTTCTTTGTGTGTAGCCCTTTAACAAACTTCTCTACTGGCTGTATGGAGTTAACAGACTTGTGGTGGCTGTGGTGCCAATCGTGCAAAGAAGAGGCAGCAACAAAACTTTGGCCATCTATTGGAAAAAATGGCAAGAGCTGTTCAAGAGTTGCTTTCAGTTGGGCAAGTTCATGATAGCTGATCAGTTATTTTTGTTCCATTGTTTCTACATCAGAATAAATTGAGAAAAGAGCTTTCCACCTCCCATGCAGCCGGTCATTCTTATTTAAAATGTCAAAAACCACCTCAAACGAGCAAATCTGTCTATTTTCTATGCAAACTGGGAAACTATTTCTTTCAGATTCCCATTAACTTTTCAAGGTGGTATTTCAGAACAAAAAATATGTTGTGGAAACATGGCCAGTGGAAGTATGAGAAGGGCCATGCTTTATGTTTTCAAGAGAAGAAGACAGATCACATAAAGTAGCAGGTGTTGGGTGAATTTCACTTTGGCGCTGAGGACATTGATTCTTCAGTAAGGGAGACTTTTGCTTAATCACCTATAGTTTGAGGCAAAGAATAGGAAGACAGTTGAAAAATGTCTGAATGAAAGTGCGTGTAACACACAGAGAGAGGAGAATGCGCTGTACATGTTCATTTCCAGGTGGCCTCTGCACTGAGAAGGCTTTCCAAAAGAAGTGACAAGAGAGGAGTGTTGTGAAAGGAAAACCGGTGCGAAAGGGGGCTTGACAGTCTGGATGAAATACAGACGCAGACTGGACATCTCACTAGACTAACCTCCAGGCATTTCTTCTAGAGATGTCACTTTCAGAAAGATCAGGTTTTTTTGTTCACAGCTTTATTTTCTTACATTTTCACCTTCATTTCCTTGCATTTAGTTTCTGAGTTTAGTACACCTCTGGCCCTTTAATGTTTTGAGAAACCTTTCCTGTGGTGTGAGATTTGTCAGACAACATGAGCCCAATTATGTTTAGGTTGTAGCGGATCTGTAGAAAAAGCACAAAGGCTGATTGACAGAAGATCTCTGGAAAGTCCAGAGAATTAGATGGGGGCGGGAGCAGGGGTTGGTGATGGAGTCAGATAGTGAGCAGTGTCCTTTGACCCCGGTGACCTGCAGTGATAATATCTTCTAACCTGGGCTTTTGTTCAGGTCTGGACTTGTTTAGTTTATGCTAATGCTTACATTGGCAGCACTGGTTAGGTTAAACGCTCAGACAACCACACTGGATTAGCTAAGAATGAGGAGGATTTCAAAACCAGAGAAGTGAAGAGGCTACCTTAAGTGGATGCGTCCACTTCTGTCTCAGCACACATTATCACATGCTGTGTTTTACATTTTAGAAAAACAACTGTACTTGCAGTACCTATCTTCAAGTCAGCCGTTTTTTTTTTTTCATTTCACAGTGGAAATTGCTGGACAGAAACTTGAACCATGAAGGTGAAAATTTATCCTAACAAACATCAAAGCACCCAAAGACCAGTTTCTAGTCTTTTTGTTTTATTTGCTCCTGTCACATTTTTACTCACAAACATGGAATTTAAATTGCTTTGATAACTTATTTTACATTTGTTAGTGACACAAAATTTGCTAATGCTCATAAATGTGTAACCCTATTCAGTTTCCACATTGTTAATCTTTCTGTTATATTACACTGTAAACTGCAATTTTGTCACAAAACAGTCAGACTGAGGCTCAGAGACGACATTTATGACACATTAAAACCTAGAAGCAGGAGTACAAACTGGGATATCACTGTTTAAGTAACCTGAGTGGAGCCACCTTTCTGTTGGAATATGAGCAACTTGACCCAAGCCGCTTCTGGGACATACAGCTATGAAAGAAAACCCTTCATTTCATGGAATACCATGCTGCTGTTTTCTGTGATTGGAGAGACTAAACTGTAACTTATCCCACAACAACCAGTGTGTGTGAATCAATTACATCCTGTCAAAGTGAAAACAAGAAAAGCACTCAGAATGCAGTAAGGCTGCTCAGTCGTATCATTTCCGATGGCTGAAATCTTGAAAAACTTCGTGGCAGAAATCACAGCACTGCAGAATGTGGCCATTTAATATAGATGTACCCACAAGCAAAATGACCTTGCACTGAGCACAGGCGTGTGTTATGCATGTGAACGTTATGAACGGATACTGAATCGTGTGACCAAAATCTGTAGCAGGGCGGCGGGAATTGATGGGACTCGGAAATAAATTGTTCCTTGTATCATTTCCGATGGACGAGTCCCGATAAGTCCGCAACGGTGAATTTGTAGTAGGATTGCAATCATGTGAGCTGACAACGACCTGACATAGTGTTCATTTGTTGTCATAGTTACAGTGATGCTGTGCCGCTGTCTCGCAATGATAGAGAAATTTTTAGCAATCCTATGGATCCAGACTATAAGCCACATCAATGCCAAAATCTAATCAGTTGGTCCTTGTGTCATTTCTGACCTTCCCTGAAAATTTCATCCAAATCCATGTAACCGTTTTTGAGTAATGCTGCTAACAGACAGAGACAGACAGACAGATGTACACCGATCGTCACTTAACTCCACCGTTCCTTGGGAGAGTAAATATTCTCCACAGTAGATCTGTAAATAATAAATAAGAGCAAAAACTGTAAGAAGTGTTTGTTTGGGATGTGTGTTCAAAAAGTCTGCTAAAATGTATTTAGGACGGTGTGTCCCACTGCGCTGAAGTCCACAATGACTGTTTATTTGGCCATGGCAAAGGAACCTCTTTCCTTCCATTTTTAACAAGAAACTGGAAAGTTATTTCAACAAGACATCAAATATCATTTGCGAAAGTGAAGATTTAAACTCTGTTACGTCGCTGTTGCTGTCTCCTCAGGGCCAGTACTGTGACATCTGCAGCCAGGGCGACAGTGATCGAGCCCATCCCATCACCAACGCCATCGATGGGACAGAGCGATGGTGGCAGAGCCCACCTCTGTCCCGCAGCACGGAGTACAACGAGGTCAACGTCACCTTGGACCTTGGACAGGTAGGACTTGTCAAGAACACACACTGAATAACGTGCATCAGTGTTTTCCTGGCTCAAAATCAGTTCATTTACAGTAAAGGCAATGAGTCTGTGTTAGATTCATTGACATAAGTCTTTGCATTTTCCTCCTATTTCCGACTGCTTAAAAAAATTTAATTGTTAATTTCGTCCTCAATTCTAATGATTTTGGTGATTTTTCTTCGCTGCTGGCTCAAACCTTTTGGGGTGGTGCCAAAAGTTCCTCTATGAAGGAAAAACCCTGCTCGTGAATTACGTCTGTGTCTGTCTTTGCGTTTATGGTTGTCATTTGAGCGAGTACTGTCTGCTGCTCCGCTCTGTGTTTGTGTCATGTGGATTACTGTGTGCTGCTGTGGTGTTCTGCTTTTACTCTTTTTCTTCTGTTGGGTCAGTTGGTGCCATTACAGATAGTGATGTTGCTGTACCATCTCAGATTTTGTTTCAGAGTTTACCTAATTGTTATTTTTGATTTTTTGGGTTGAATTTTGAGAATTTTATGTGTGTGATTTTTTTTGAGGAGTCACCCTCAAAACACATCTCACCTAAAATAACTAAAACTTCAGACCTTGTCTTGCCAAACCTACCTCATATCTATTCTGCTGTGTTATAGACTTCAAAAGTTGGTTTGATCAAATTTTTTTTGGACGGTAAAGGGCCACCATGACAAAATCTTCTGTGATGCTTAATGATGTCTAACAAGCGCCAGTGCGTTAAATAAAGCTCCTCGTAATAGCATATGTGACAGCTGCTTTTGTGGTTTGTTCGATGCAGCAATATTAGCACAGGACATATGTCCAGTGTACTCAATTTATATCATAAATTAATCAATCATTGATAGATAGTAATAATTTTAAATTTACAGCACTTGCATAACAGCAGACATGCTTGGGTTTGATCAGGACATCTCTACATCAATATATATACTCTTGGAGGAACTTTCTTGGACCCCAGTGCCACCCTTGTTTGAAATAAAGTCTCAGACAGTATAGCAACATAATTTTGAATTCTGTTTGAATTGACACAGACTGCCGCTTCCAGGTGTTCTGGAGTAGTAGAATGCTTCCAGAGATTTCCAACACTTGCATCGTCCCTATCTAAACATTTTGTGTCAGAAAGATTCAGAAGTATCGTGGAATGTCTGGGTTCCCTCGAGAATTTTGACTTGTGTGTATCATATGACCCCTTGGTGGTATCCTGCCCCAGTTTAACCTTTAACCTGCATGCTGGTCCATTTAAGCTTTAATCGCTGTCCTTCTCAATCTGTGAGGTTGTCACAGTTTCTGACTGTTTTTTACTTGCATTCCTAATCGGATTTTGTTCTGTAGGATTAGACTGAATTGAATTTTCAATTGGAGCACCAGAATGCGACGATGTTGATTT
This sequence comes from Amphiprion ocellaris, assembly GCF_022539595.1. Lineage (NCBI taxonomy): Eukaryota > Metazoa > Chordata > Actinopteri > Pomacentridae > Amphiprion > Amphiprion ocellaris. The sequence goes on from NC_072773.1 coordinate 16,460,009, forward strand.
GTTTGTTCTCTAGAATTTCAGTGTGTTGTGAAGGTTCAGGGCTCTTAATGTGAGCCTATTTCTTTGATCTCGAAAAACACAACACTATCTACACTGAGAATTCACCACCAATGACCAATTACTAATAAATTCCAACATTTCCATTAATCAATAATGACTGTTACACTAGAAATGAAGCTTGTTTGGTTTCAGATAAAACTAGCAGTAGTAGAATCTCCCTCTAACATCTGCTGGCTGCCAGTAAACTGTTGTCCTGCTTTTCTGCTTCACCATGATAAACTGCTCAGCTATGTCAAATCTGATAATTAATGTGAAATAAATCTGAACCCATTACCTAGTTTACTAGCCAACCTCAGTGATATATGAGCCTCTTACACCTCAGCGACCCGAACGAAGAATCAAACAGTTTCAGTGTGAGTTGATTTAGAGCTGTTGTTCTTGGCAGAAGGCTTTGCTTGTCCCAGCTGCTGTTACTGTGGTGAATCCATCAGGGGAATACCGATTCACTGATATATTTTAAGGACACATTAAGGCCACAAATACGGCACAGCAAACCTTTCGATGTGCATTCTGTCTTCCTGTGCTCCAAGTTAACCTTCTTGTGTTTTTGAACGTTGCTCTTGAACAACCTTTTAATGTTGCTGAATGCAGCTCTTTTGTGCCAGGCTCTCCTGCTCGAGTGCCTTCCTCATTCATCAGTGGAGAGACATTCACTCGATGTGTGTGTTGTGTGTGTATGTGTGTGTCCTTGTGTCTTGGCAAGTGTGTTTTCTGCGATTGCATTCAGTTTCCCCTTCACTCTTTCATCCTTGATTTTCTCTCTATTCTCTATTTTGTTCTCCTCTTTCCACCTGACTCTCTCTCTCAGGGTTGAAGGTCTCAATAGAGAAGCAGGGAGCTGTGACAGTCACTGTATGTGTGTGTTGAGCTTGTAAAGGGCTTTATCAGCCCATTTACCTTGTGGCAGTAGTAAAAGAATGGATAAAAAATCTTTAAACAACGATATGAAACCTGTCAGGGCTCAGTGTTCTCATGATTCTGACTGTATGTATATATATATATATATATATATATATATATATATATATATATATATATATATATATATATTGTAAGTATATATCTGTATTGGTTGTTTCATGACTGAATCAGTTGGTAAAATAATAATAATAGAAAAACTGAAAAGTTAGAAAGTAGATGAGACACTTGTTTCAGTCCGTGTGGTTTTCAAATTGACAAGTTTATTATACACTACTGTTCAAAAGTTTGGGGTCACTCAGACAATTTCATGTTTTCCATGAAAAGTCACACTTCTATTCATGTGCTAACATAACTGCACAAGGGTTTTCTAATCATCAATTAGCCTTTCAACACCATTAGCTAACACAATGTAGCATTAGAACACAGGAGTGATGGTTGCTGGAAATGTTCCTCTGTACCTCTATGGAGCTATTCCATTAAAAATCAGCTGTTTCCAGCTAGAATAGTCATTTACCACATGAACAAGGTTTAGACAGTATTTTTGATTAATTTAATGCTATTCATTGAAAAAACTGCATTTCTTTCAAAAATAAGGACATTTCTAAGTCACCCCGAACTTTTGAAGGGTAGTGTATATTTATATACAAAACTAAATTTTACATGTTTCAGGTTTGATCTTTAACTACAGTTAGGTCTGTACAGAACTGAAACGATTTCCCAAATAATCATTTTTGACCAACAGGTGTAAAATTGCGGTTTCTTTCAGTTTTTTGTTCATTTCTTTTTTAACTTCAAGCCTGGTGGGTTTGTAAGGCATGTTAGAACTATCTATGCTGTGACTACTATTAGAACTATCAGTTTCATCAGGAACAAAAACCAAAACAAATTTAAGCTAAAATCAGGATATTTAATCGAAATCACTTTACATGTATCATTTAAAAAATGCTTTAAAAAAGCACTTTGTTACGCCATCAAAAAGGCATTGGTGATTCAGCTGTGAGCAACAGTCACGTGACAAAAACTCATTGACTTCTTGGATGAACTGCAGACTGTGTTTACACAGAGCACAGAGGAGATAAGCGTTGAAAAAAATAGCATAACTTTGCTGGATATTTTTGCGTTCTCCCTACTTCTGTCTATAGTTGTGCTGTTTCCGTTAAGGTGCAGGACCTCACTGTCTGACAGAGTGTCATATATTCATTGTCGCACAGTAAGTTTAAAACCGCTTAGAACAGAAAATATTTCAGGTTCTAAGCCAGCAGGTAGCAGTTACAGACTGACATGGACTTTGCTGATATTAGATTTAATGTGTAATGTAATCTCCATCAAATCAGAATGATTTCTGGGTGGCATTCAACTTAACTGAGAGGGGGGGGGGTCTCGAGTTTCCAGGTTGCAGTTTTGTCTTGAAAGAATGTAGGTGGGCTAAAGCCGGTGTGTGACTGGGTGCAGAAGACCCCACCCACTGAACCCCCCCACCTCCTCGTGAATGAAAGAGAAAAGAGAGATTGGAATGTCAGTTAACCTGTCTCAACCTGCACAGGGGAAGGCTCCTTAAATTACCCCAAACTCCTCTTTTTCTCTCTCCTGGTTGTGGCTGAGCAAAAAAAGTCAGATCTTGATATGGTGCTCTCTATGGCCAGAAATATGTGGACACACCTATCCTTAACTTTTTATTGAGGCCTTTTTTCGCAGGTTTTGGCTCTGCCCTTTAGTTCCCATCAGTGGAAATCCCAACATGATGACTTCGTGGGTTAGAGAAGCATGTACTGTCACTTTGTGAAAACAGTAGCGGAAATGTGATTCATTGTTTTAAAGTGAAAATGTCCTCATGCACAAAGCGTTTATGCAACTACAGATGCAACAAAACCCCAAGATTCAAGACCTTTATTTATTACAAACACAATTATACATAGTATAATGTGCAGTGAAATGCATTGTGTCATGATTGGTCAAAAGGCTCAAGTGCAGGAAATGAACAGACAGGTCTCAGAAGTGTAAAAAAAAAAAACACGGTGTTTTATTCCACCTAGACTCAAATGTGGACTACAAATCACAAGGCGGAAAACTACAGCAGGAAGTACTCAGAAACAGGAAACTGTTGCAAACTCTTTCAGAGAATACTTTAGCGACTACTAGGGCCGAGGAGGACAAAAGGCACTAACCCACATAGGGTAACTCCCAGGCAAGAAAGTAACTACAAATACTAAGAACGAGAACAATAATATCTAAGCTACACTAACGAAGAACTCAATACAACTAGATGTACGAAAACTCTAGGAGAGGTTAACAAGATAAATATGGAACCGGATGCTCAGACTGGGCTCGTAGCTGCTAGGCGGCTGATGGTATTTGGCCTGGGCTTGGAGTCCAGAATGAGGGTGGAGAAAGCAGCAGCTGGTGAGTATGGAGGGACGCCAAGATGGATGAATGGCACAGGTGAGTATTCTCCAGAACACTGACGGAACAGGGAACTGGAGGTGGCGATGGTACCAGACGGAATGGAACAGGAGCAGGTAAACCAGAACTGGAACAAAGGAAGACAACTAGATTTACTCAAGGAGCAAAGGTACGAACTGTGGCTGGAGTAACAATCAGTAAACACTTTACTGGCTTGTGTCACAATCCGGCACTGAGAAGTGAATGGCGTCTGCTTATATTGTGGCGACGGTGTCTCTTGATTAGAGCAGCTCCACCTGCTCCTGCTTGAGCTGATGGTGATTGTGAATGATGAACACCTGCTGCTGCTGCTGCTCTGCTGAGTGAATCTAAAAAGGAGAAAAGGGTGGAGAAAGAGGGAGGAGACACTACCTCGGCCTGGCAGCAGCCTGCCTGACACATTGTACACCTATTCCAAACCGAAACAATAAGAATAACGAATAAAAACACACAAGGAGTGTGTGTGTGTGTGTGTGTGTGTGTGTGTGTGTGTGTGTGTGTGTGTGTGTGTGTGTGTGTGTGTGTGTGTGTGTGTGTGTGTGTGTGTGTGTGTGTGTGTGTGTGTGTGTGTGTGTGTGTGTGTGTGTGTGTATATATATGGAATGCATCAAAGATAAGGTGGGTGCAGGTGAGTTTTGGGTTTCAGAGGGTGAAGATGGCTGAGATGTCCTTCAGCAAGGCACCAACAAACCATCAGTCCCTACGTTAGTCTGAGGTGTCTGGTGGATGTGAGTTCAGAACATAAAACTGCAGAGAAAACGAGTGTGCTTGCACACATTTAGATCAAGAACACGTGAAACTTTCTAGGTGTGGAGTTCAGTTTGCCACAGACGCACCGTACAGTCACTGTCAGTCCATCAGAGTTTACCTGAATATCAAGAGATGTTTAGTATTTCCAAAGAACCTACTTATAAATGACTTTTCCCACATATCCTGTCAGTGTTGGATTTAAAACCTCTTAAGGTGTCTCCTTTTTGGTGAATCAAGAAGAACCCTGTTCGTGAGTCTGAACCAGCCATTCATCTTATCTTCTATAGATAACATCCAGCCCAATATAGACCATTTTTATCTGCTCTACTCTCCTGTCTTCTTTCTTCTGCTATCGCTTCCTCATCCTCCTGCTTGACACCCGTCTCATTCCTCCTCCTCCTCTTCTCTGCTTCTTAAGCCCCATATATGCTCCTGCATTGAATCTAGACAACTCTACAACTGGACTATGACAGTGTGAGCATTTATACATGGACACCGGTGTGTCTTTTGTCATGCAAAACCAGTTAGTGACAATGTTTCTTGGTGGGCTTTAAGCAGTGGCAACTGAAACGGAGAGAATCATGTTGGACTAATAAATGTTGAACAGCAGCTACTTTAACCAAAAGTATTGCAACACAGAAAAGACCAAAGACGTTTGAACCAAATGAGTCTATACATGGAATATTAGAGCGATGAAACCAAGAATACAGCATGTGGCTGCACTTGCAAAATACGCACTAATTTGTTTGTATCATTAGCAAATTTACAGGCAATTATGTACTTCATTTTGTACATTTTATTATGACCAAGTGGACCAATAATAGTAGTTGTGGTGTGCACAGTTCTATGGAGGTGGATGTCGGGTTACGGCATAGGTTCAGTGTAGAGGTCTAAATCAAGTTTTTGTCTCCTCTTCAACATCTTTTCCTGTTTTTACACATCCTACTCTTCTTTCTCTTTCAAGTAGTGACATATTACCTTCCAGCTTCTTGTCCTCCATATTCTCATCTTTCTAGCGTTTGCTATTCCTCCAGTATTTTAGATTTTTCCTCTTCTACTATTACTTGTCTTTTTTCAAACATCAGCGTCCTTTTTTTTCCTCCCTTTTGTTATGTAATTTCTGGCCATAAAGATAGTTTTGGTTTGCAGGTTCTCAGTTATCCATCACAGGGAATTCAAATACACTTTTGGTGAATGGAATTTGGCTTTTTTTCTATGTGGTGATGAAGAATGACATTAGAAAAACATCATAGTTGCATGTCTATCCTTAAGTAGTGTCTCTGTTACTTTAGATAATCCACAGATCTGAATGTCCACAGTTTACATTTCAAGTACATTCTGCTGAAGAAAAAAAAAGGATTTAAAATGTCATCTAGAGATTGTCCAGAGTTTTAAGTAATTAAAAAAAAGAATTACCTTAAAATATAATGTCTCTATGTCTGTCTTGTAGGACTTTGCAGTCTTGGAGGAGGTGAAAATACCTTAATAAGAAGGAGCTCAGCATACCTGCTTGATGAAAAATAACTTGCTAAATAACTAGAAACGATAGCCACCAGATAAATGTAGTGCAATAAAAAGTCCAAGACTTTGCTCCACTGGTATAAAACAGCAAAAAATGGAAACGCCCAGTGAAGTGCCTCATGATTTGTCATATCTATACTTATGTATACGGTATTTATCATCTATGGTATCTGTACCTGCTGGGCTCCTTGTCTGTTCCTGTTAAATGTGCGCACTTGGAAAGAGATGGAGGAGAAACGACAACCTGCCTGATGAACTGTAGGAAGAACATGAATCATCCGATGAGGTCATACCCAGTTCAGCACAATTCACCGTTGTCTTGTAGTGATCCGAGCATGATGTTATATTGGCTTCGTGCGCAGGCGTGTGTTCGTGCACAGCTTCATTCCTCAGATGTGTGGTAGTGGAAGAACTGTTATTGCAGGTAAAGGAACGGAAAAAACTAGGAGGCCAATAATAGACCAATAAATACAGGTTGACAGCAAGGGGAAATAAAATTCCCAGGAAGACAGGAGAAGGAGGAGGAGGAAAGAGGGTTTAGGTGGAGAAGAAAACAGGTGAAAAGGAGGAAGGAGGGCGAGGGGCATGGAAAGAGGAGGAGGTGACAGAGGAAGAGAACAGGGGGTACTTGTCTGTTTTAGCAAGCTGTTATTAGAGCACAAAATAGGCTTCAGTTGGGAATGTGTGATGTATGTGTGTGTGTGTACATGTTCTTCAGGTGAGGTCTCGTGTTTTCCATAAGCCTCCCTCCTTGAGTGCTAAAATAAAAAAATGCATGATTTAAAAAAAAAAAAAAAAAAAAAGCTCAATAAGCTGACCCGTCAACAAGCTCTGCAGAGCTGCATCAGACTCTATTTCACGGATTTGTAGTGTTTCTGGTTCATTGCAGCAGATACTTACAGGTTCACGTCACTCAAATGAAAGAATGGAAAGTAGCATGCTCATTGTAGTCTTGACTGTGAAGCTTTCACCCTGCATCCTTTGCTTGTTTTGTCCAACCAGTTGTCCAGGACCTTAAAATAGTCAATTTACTGTTATGTATGATGAAAACAAAACAGTAAATACATCTGAGAAGCTGGAATGAGAGACTGTTTGGCATTTGGCATGAGAAGAGACTGACCAGTTATTGTTAAGATGTTAAGGTTGTTGTCAACCAATGAGAACATAGTCAATTGACTGCATGATCTGTACTAGGGCTGGACCCGAATATCCGAATATTTGGTATCCGGATATTTATTTTGAGAACCCACCACCCACCCCCGTCGGACGATGTCGACATCGGCATTCGTCTCGTTAATCGTTAATTCGCTCGATGCGTCCCCCTGTCGGACGTTACAATATGAACCAATCCTAATATTCGTCGCCACCCCCAGTCAGACATTACGAACCGAGCCAGGTTCCTTCCTCCGTTTGCCCACTGCATCGGACGTTATGGACCGAACCAAATATTCAGCTCGTTCTCCATCCGTCCGTCCAACCCCCCCTCGGACGTTAAGAAGCGAACTGAATATTCGGATGATCGTTATCAATCGGGCCTGAATATCCGGAGCCCAGAAACTGCTATTCGGGCCAGCCCTAATCTGTACATACACATCAACTCTCTGAAGAGAGTTTATTGACCAACCAGTCAACCTGAAAAGTACAGCCATAGGGGATACATTATCAAAATAGCTTCACATCGTCTCTTTATCGACCATTTGATTTATCCACTGTTGTTGCAGCTCCAGTTGTTATGTAGTAGTTTTGTTTGAACCATTTTCTACTAAAAGCTCTAAAAATTTTGATCATTATTTATCCAGAGTAATTATGATGTCGCTTCCAAAAAGAATACTAATCTAGTGGTCAAATGTCTTAACATAACTTCAGTTTTATGTGCTCTTTGAGTGAAAGTCAATTTAAATCCACTGTGTTATTGGAGTGGAGGCACAAATCTCAGAGATATATCAGAATGCACAGAAACAAAACCTAAAGTTATGTGCCTGACAAATGATACCCTCAGAGTTTAGGTGATAGAACACATATTTTTGTGTCATTTTAGCTAACCCTAACCCTAACCTGGCACCACAAATGTAAAATAACTCCTAAAATAACTATTACAAGGCAACACATAACTCTATATTTAAGACAAACTTGATTACAGTTGGAGAGAAGTTTCTTTCTTGAAAAAAAAGTTGAATGTTTCTATCCATCACGCACTCAGTTTCCTACTTAGTTGGCAGGTTTCCCAGCAGAAGTAGCACAAACAAAGAGACACACACATGCATGCAGTGTTGAGGTAGCTCCATTGTTCACAGTGTGTAACAGCGATCGAAGTGCCAACTGCCCCCGACCGGATTCTTCCTGCTATTGATGTGGTTTTAACGTCAGAGTTATCTTTAAATTGCCAGCCAGCTCTGAACTGCAGGGTGGGGGTTAATGTTTGGTTTTTGCATTTGGAAAATCCCTGCAGTTTCTGACATGTTTTAGATCTAAAAACAAATTCCAGTTTGGTGTCAAATGATAGTTAATACTACATTACAGTGTCTGAGTCAGCCTGAACACACTACGCTCTAAAAGGTCGTTCAGCAGACCTATTACCCACACTTAACTAAATGCATGGTTGCAAGATAAAAGAAATCTTCAAAAAATTCATGGTCTGCAGTGGTCGATTTGTAGTAGGATCGCAATTATGTGATAACCAGCAGGCAGTTGACGTAGTGTTCACTTGTTGTCATAGTTACAGTGACGCTGTGCCGCTATCTCGCAATAATACAGAAGTCCTTAACAAATCTGTGGATCCAGACTATAAACCACATCACTGCCAAAATCTAATCACTTGGTCTTGTGTCATTTCTGACCTTCCCTGAAAATTTCATTGTAATCCGTTAATCCGTTTTTGAGTAATGATGTTCTGCCGCGTTCCTTGCCGGAGTAATTATCTTTAGATATGTCTTTGAAATTGCAAGCATTGTTTAGATGGGTTATGCTGGCATAGAAATATTAATATTGTGTGAAATTTAAAGTCAAATTTCTCTGTTTGTGGATTTAAAACTAAATTCAAGTTACAGTAAAGAAATTTTCTGAGCTTCATTTAGCTTCACCTGAATAAACCGTTCACTGATGAAGAAAACTTAATTTCTCTAACCCAGTGTATATTATTAAACACAAGTTAATTTGAAGTTGTCTCAACTCCAAAATATTGGTGCAAACTGTTAATTTTTCTGTTGCGCCCAAACATTATTTTCTAGAGTCAGAAGCCCATTTTCACTAATATTCTATCATGTGATTCAGTGCTAACTACAGCCAAGCATCAACAGAAAATAACACATTGACGCCTGAAAATTTTGATAATCTGTGATGTGACACAACGGATTGGAAGCCAACACCAGACAATTACCCATTCACACAGTGAGGGGCACCATCGGTTTTCAGTTTCATTGATTTCGACATGTCACACTGCTACATTATGTTGCATCTTCTCTGCTGCCTGTAGGTGAGCAGAAGTATTCTGAGATCATTTCTGTGTGTATACGCCCGGATGTGTGTGTGTGGCTTCGCTGATTACAATCAGTGTATTCTCTGCCAATTCTGCTATTTACGAATGAACAGCATGGGAACCACACTCAGCCCAGGGCCTGAATGTGTGTGTGCGTGTTGTGTCTGTGGTTTGGCTCTGCACAGACTATTCCAGTGTATTATTTTCCTCAGGTGTGATGCCTTGTCTCTGTGTGTGTCCTGCTGTACAACATGTAGTCAAGCAGACAGCTCTTTGAACGCGTGTGAGAGTTTTTAAGATATCATCTGCTTTTTACAGTAAAGTCTGACGCTTCATCTTTTCCCCTCACATCATAATCACCCTCCACATCATTCTCATCTCTGTCTTGCTGCTCAGTTATCTATTCATCTCTGTCTCCACTCTCTGCAGCCACAAAGACTCTTCTGTGCAGTGTTTGACAGGGAAGTGATGGAAAGAAACAGAAAAAAATGGGTATTAAGATGGACGTGATCTCGCTCATTCCTGCATGTTTCTTTTTTTCCTTCCCAAAGTTAGTGAGGGTGCAAATGAGTGAAAAGAGTCCAAAATTAAAACTTGGTACTAGCTGTGTTAGTTTTTACCATTATGACGTATCAGAATTTTTGCACCACAACAGTAACAGCTATTAACAGCTTTTCCTGTGAAAACTAGTCTCCTTATTTTTTTTTTTAGAATTGTAGTGTGTAGGAATGAAAACCAGTGTTAGCATAGATCCGTCCGTCCCTCTGGATGACAGTAAGTTAAGCAATTAATTCCAAACCCTCTTCCATGCAACGTTTTCCAGTTCTTAGTGGAGAATCCTGAGATTTCCCCTGGCCAGATGAGATGACATATGTAATCCCTACAGCAAGTTCTAAGTTCTGGATCTACCCAGGGGTCTCCTCCTAGTTGGACATTTGAAAAGCCTCCAAAGGAAGATGCCCAGACAGCATCCAAATCACAAGCCTGAACCTCACCAACTAGCTCCTTTTGATGCAAAGGGAATCTACTGTCATCCAAGCTCCCTGCAGATGTTTCAGTTCCTCAACCTATCTCTAAGGCTGAGCCCAGCCACCCTAAAGAGGAAATTCATTAATTTCACATGACAGCAGGTGAAAGTTGGAACATAGATCAACCGATAAATAGGAGCTTTGCCTTTCCATCTCTGCACCCTACACAGTACAGTACAATGGCCCCATTACTCTCTGTCTCACAAGTGATCAAGACCCGAGGATACTTGGGGCAGCAACTCACCCCCAACCCAGAGAGCAATCCAAGTATTTCCAGCAGAGAATCATGGTCGCAGACTTGGAGGTGCCGACTCTTATCCCATCTGCTTTTCACTTTGCTGCAAACTATCCCAGTGGACGCTGATGATCTTTCCCTCGAAGCTAACAGAACCACATTATCTGCAAACAGCAGAAACGCTTCACTCCTCACCGCAGCTGCATCCGGAAGCTTAAAAATTCTTACAGTAATAATGACAAAATTTCCCGCAAATGTCTAAATAGATAAAATGAAGTGGTAACATTTTATATCCACATAGTTAAAGATAATATTGTTCGGCAAAACCACTTATCAGAGTGGCTTTTTTTCACACCGTAACACAGGAGTAGTAGGAGTGATGGATGTAAACTGCAACTTGACTGGTTGGCAGAGGGATACAGCTGTGGGTTGGTAACTCTAGTTTTTTTCTTTCTCTCTCTGTCTTTCTGTTTGGGTATTTTCCACAATGATTCAGTCAACCACACATTTTAGTCACGCATTAGTCAGCATAGCTCTATTTCTGTTTCTTAATCCAAGTATTTTTCTGTCCCTATTTGTGGCTGGCATTTTGAGAGCCAACAGTGTCTCTCATTCATTCCTCCCTCCACTTCTTCGTCCACTTGATTGACTTTTATTTCTGTCATCTTCTACTCATATGCCTTCATCTTCCTGTTTTCCCCTTTGCCCCTCTCATTCAGGGTTAAACATTGGCTCTGAAACTGTGTCCCCTCACACCAACTCACAAATGCTGACGCACAGTGCACATTTTTCTGTCATTCATTATGTGTACTGGGCAGGAAAATGAGTGTACAAGGGGAACATAAGAGGAGGACAGAGAGGGAGAGAAATCTGACCTTAATAGGAGTGATTCAGTTTTGAGGAAGGGATAGAGAGAGGAAAAAAAGATGAAGTTGATGTCATATCTCAAACAGAATAAAAGGGAGATGATAGATGGATGGAGGCAGGGAGGGAATGAATGAGGGGTGGGAGTTGAAAATAGTTTGCGGGTATTTCAGTGTTCTTTCTTTGGCTGCCTGCTTTTGAATGTTGCTGCTTGTGTTGATGTTGGCAGGTTAACACACCTTCTCTACTGGCTTTAGGTTGGTATTTTGACCAGTTTAGATAAATGATAGTTTCTGCAAGTTCAGGACATGTTAAAGCAAGATGAATGTAATTTCTAATATCTGACATAATGCTTGATACATGTGTTGTTGTGAAGTATTTGGAGCCAAATCCACAGCAGTTTGCACATGTCACAGTGTTTATGTACTATTTTTTGATGTTTGATGTTCATTGATTGTAGATTTTATTCATACTATAAACTTTAATTTCTGTTGAACTTTGTTTGCTGTGAGACATTCATTTAAGTCATGTTTTCCATTTGTGTAAAAGGCAACTTATCTGCAGCTCTGTTTTCTGTTAAATTTCAAACAGGGTTGAAAACCTACAGAAATGTTTCGGTGTTAAAGTCCAACATGTTGAGATGAGGATCCTATTGTCAGCCTGGTTGAATATTCAATCCAATATTCAGCATTTTACACTTATGGGTATCTAACCCGAATTCAGTTGCAATTTTTCTGTAAAATTACAAGGTTATAATTGTAATTTGGTAAAACAGTTTGCTAACTCCAGTATCGTCCCATAAAACATCTAACTGCAGCAGCGTAGTACTTGTAGCCTTGTTGTTTATGAAATGGGCTGATTCAGTTCACTGTTTGCATTTTCCCAAAAATGAACAGACAAAAACATTTGCTGGATAGTTGGAGACAAAAAGTTGTGCAAAGAAAAAAGAAGAAAGGAAGGAGAAACTGGAAGAAGTTGAGGGATGGAGGTGAGAGTGTGGGAGTTATTATCAGAATAAACAAAGAGGAAGGAGGGAGTGAATGAAAGAGGAAAGGTAGGAGGAGGAGAACAGGAAGGAGTGAGGGACTCCAGCTGTGAACGACAGCAAAAGACAAGAAGGCATTCATCTTGTGGCTGCTTTAATTGAAATGCTCTGCTCAGTGTGTCATTTTCAAAGCAGAGGAAGTGATTATCAGAGGGTGTCTCCCACTCTGGCTGCTGCCCTTCAGTGGTTTGGCTTCAGTAAGTGTTGTATTTGTGTTAATGTTTTCTGTAATATCCAAGTCGTACTTTATCCCAGAAACGGGCACCTGAGCAACTCTCAACAAGATGCAGCTGAAGCAGCAAAAAGGGAACTGGAGCACACTGTAATATACAGCCATTTTTTGTCCAAGCGTTTCAACATTATTGTGTTTTCATCGATCATAATGAACAGCGACTTGAGGCAGACAGAAATATAATCAACCCCAGCCAGGTGTGTGCCCGTCAGTGGACGATTGGTTTGGATGATAGATCTAAAAGTGGGAGTTGTCACCACTTGGACTGAGACCCACCTTTAGATCTGCTGTAGCATTCAATAGATTTGAGATCCCTGATTAATCAACTGTTTGGTGACAATAGTACACCTGGTTCGGCTGAATATATCTAGTTGCCTCATGTTGTTGTAGATTGTGATTAATGAAGAAACATTAGTCTTTTTGCACAGTATAATAGTGAATTAAGCAGTGCCCTCCAGCCCCTCTGTTTGTACTCCGATCTATTGATCTGTCCCAGGTCAAAGGCCATTGTCAGACTCTTTAGTTCTTAACTTCCAGCAGCTTTGAACTCTCCAATACACACACACAGAAACCAGCCTTTTCTCTTGAACGTACTGTTTGTTGCCCTGTTCACCTCGTCAACGCCGAGTGTATCTTTTAACCTTCATCCCAACTTCTCTCCCTAAAATCTTATCTCTGCATCTTCCTCATTTTCTCTTTCTTCTTCTCACCACTGTCATGTTTTTTTCTTTTCTGCTCGCTCATCCTTTCTTCCTTCTCCCCTCCTCTGCTGCCCATCCGTCTCCTCATATCTTGTCTGCCAGGTTGCTTCCCTCATCTTTTCTACCTTCAGTTATAGGTTCTCACTGAGACATTACAGCTGGACTCTCGTCTTATGTTGCTACTGAAGGGCAAAGAGAGAAAAGATAGATAAAACTCAAAAAATGACATCTCAAAGGACTCACTGTTTAAATTAAGGGGCAGGACTTGGGCTGTAGAGTTCAAAATCTGTTGGCTGGATGTTTTAGAAAGCTCTTGAATCGATGTGCATCTGAGTTTTCCATAAGCAGAGCATTTTAAATGTCAATATCAGTTAATCCAGTTTAATTGCAGGACACAAAACTAGTGCAGTCAAGATTAGTATTTGATTAAATGTACAGTCGGAATAGAAATCATTGTTTCAAGCTTTTATACGTTCATTGTAAATTACATATGTTTGGGTTTTTGACTGTTCGTCAGTCAAAATTAGCAGTTATTGATTTTACACATTTTTTGACATTTGACAGCTGACAAACCAATTTCCCAAGCAATTACTCATGGTGTAATTGATGATGAAAATATGCTTCAATGTGAGCTGACTTGTGATTTGATACAGAAAACCAGGCAAGAAAATCTTCCTCAAATATAAAATCTAATATTGCACTTGCCATGATGTGTTTCAGTAACCACGGGACTTATTTTCATGTGCAAAATCATCTTCAGTTTCTCTGTTTTTCTCTATATTGGAACATTAACATAGGTCACGTCGCCAGTTTGACATGTTAAAATAGCAAAAAACGAGAACCGTAACTTGTCATATTTGATAGAGGCCTCAAAAGTTGGTGAAATATAGACACAGGAACTGTCTGGAGCCCCGATGCCATCCTCGTTTCAAAATGTTATGTATTTTTTCCATTTTCAGGAGCCGATAATAGCTAATTTGGCCCCTCCTGGAGCCACACAGTCATTTGCTGGATTTAATTTTGTCCTCACAACATTTCATCACTGTGTGAGTTAAATTTCTGAAAATGCTGGATTTTTGAAAGTCCTGTATTTTAAAAATCGCTTCCATACAAGACTGAAAATATTAAAATGATAAGGTACAAAACATGTCAAATTCTCACAATCCAGCCAAAATGTTTTTCAGAACTTAAGTTTGGGTCCCAAATAGCAAGCAAGTCAACTCTGAACAAAACCTGAGAGGGTTCAGCAACACCACTATCCGACCTGACAGGGAAACAGATTTATAAAAGCCCTCTGCAATCTGGTTCAGACATGTCGACTCTCTGCAGCCGGCAGAGCGACCCTGAGCGTCCATTCAGCTCCGTCCCATTGTCTTGCAGTGTTTGCTCACCCTCACAACCTCCTTTTGATGCAGCAGTGGTCCTGGGCCCTCCCAATGACTTAGCATTCAGAATACTTCTCAATGGGCCCTTTATCGCACCATTGTGTCAGTGAGAGTGTTTGGCCCATTCAGAAAGACTGGGGAGAACAAACATGGAAGAAACAGTTGGTTGTGAATGAGCCTCATCCTTCACAGAGAGACGGAGGAAATGGGATTCAATGGGAAATTAATTAAAAAGGAGATTAGACTGGTTAATCAGTCACTTGATGAGCAAACAAACTTCATAAATGTCTGTGTTCTTATGCTTTATTTATTCCTCCTAATTTGAGTGCCTTATTTTTCAGTAAAAAATTGCTCCTGTGAAAGAGAAAAATCCTCCTAAAGGAGTCGACCTCTTTTTAAAGACATGCGATCTACCCAGGACGAGTACATCACATGTCAGGAGACACACAAGTGAAGTCATCAGTAGCTCAGTGTTTGGTTTTCATAAGATGTTTTGCCTTTGCAAGGTCTGTGTGAGCCGTTGACACGGTCTCAGAAGATTAAACCGCTTTAGATAAAAATAACCTTCACACAAAGACACATTAACCCACTTTTAGTCAAGATGAAGAACTGATAGTTGCTTTGAATTATGATGCCTTTTGTGATTCAAAAAACGTAAGCGACTATAAAATTAGATTAACACATTTTTTTTAAAGAAGTAACACCTTCTCTTGCATGAAAATGTATCCTTCTGTTTCTTAAACTTGGAACACACTGAGGTATGAAGATTTTATTTACAATTCAGCTGAGTATGAAAGTCAAAGATACAGGCACACAAATAGAAACATGTAAACCAATGAAATATAAAAAAAGCTAAGCTAGTAGGAAAAAAAATATTAATTAGATGATTTAAATTAAAAAAAAATCAATCGCCATAAACATGAACTGCTGAAAGTAAGATTTAATTAACACTAATTACACACAATCCCAACAGCCACTGGAATTTTTTTATGACAAATAATATGTTTTCATATATTTTTAGCTAACTAGTTGACTTTTAAGTGGACAAAATAGGTTTTTCATCATTTTAAAAGTCAATTTTAACATCAAACACTCTAATACTGTATCTTGGTGTTTGTCTAATGTTGATTATTTAATAATAAAGAGCAGGAACAAATGAAAAAAAGCAGTTATAACATTCAACTAAAGTCTCTGATGACAGAGATAGACATTGCTGTTATACAATATGTTGTTCATCCATTATCTATTTACCGCTTAATCCTCATTAGGGTCACGGGGAGCCGGAGTCTATTCCAGCTGACTTACGGTGAAAGCAGGGGTACATCACAGTACTACATATACAGACAAACAATCACACTCGCATTCTCACCTTCGGACAATTTAGAATTAGCAATTAACCTCAGCATGTTTTGGGACTGTGGGAGGAAGTTGGAATACCCAGAGAAAGCCAAAGAATGCACAATAAGAATATTCAGACTTCTAACCACCAAGTCACTGTGCAGGACACAATATGTTGTCTCTCTTGATAATGTAACTGCTACACTCCTACAGAGAAAGTTAGCTGAGCATCCCATACAGTATTTTAGCATCAACAGAAAGGAGTTGGATGTCCTCCTCAAAAGAGAATCTGCACTTGCTTACCATGAAGGGAAACACACCAGCAGTCTTTGACATAGCTGCAGTTGTAACACATTTGTTTCCCTGCATTTGGCGCATCACAGCTACTGCACTGCACTGCTATCTGCAGGACACATCTGCTTTATACTGTGGGCAAAACTCTGAAACACAGACAGTGTTTTACCACTAATCTAACATTTGAAGGTATATATTAAATGAATGCTTTGTCACGTTGGAAATGAGCCTCTTTTTATACCAGATCATGGATGAGGATTGACTGATATTGTTGCAGATGTTCATAGAGGTTCTTGGGTACAGACGTTTTGTCCTTTACCGAACCCACAGCGTTCACTTCTAAGTGTTGAAATGCAATATTTTGGATCGATATGTTTTAAAAATGCACTTCAGCCAACATTGCTATCAGATATTTTTCTCAGTTTCAGGTCTTGGTATCAGCATTAAGCACATATTGGTCAAGTTGTAGACGTGTCCAGCTGCAGTGTGTAATGAGAAGAGTGTGCAGCTTCCTCTCAAAGCTAAACCCAGAGAGAAAAACAGGTTCTTTGCCAAGCTACATCCTCCCCGAAGGACACAAGTGACTTTGAGGAGTTTTCTTCCTGCTCTGCCAAGCCGGACTAAGAATAGACGGATGTTAATGTCTGCCTACTATCACACAATGAACTCATTTAGATGTGATTTAAAACTGGAGTCTGTCGGGCTGGATTAAACTATGATACCGTGTTTACTGTGAAATGGCTTATTTTTCACATTTAAGCTGGGTGTTGTTTAGATATAATGCAGATCCTCTGAATCAGAATCGTTAGGTAGACAGGTGTATTTTTGTGCACATATGGTATTTTGGGTCCCACTCAAAGCTGAATAAATGTGCAGTTACATTTTTATCCTGTGATTCAAACTTTCTGTAGATTTTTTTCTGCATTATTGTCAATTTTTCCACCTTTGTCTGGTTCATCAGTCTGCTGTGAGATTGAAAAAAATGCGATAAAAATAACTGTTTTTAGAATGTTTTTATTACTGGTATTTTCACGTGAATCTAAAGATGCTTAGTTTGTCACTATCCTTTTATTTCGGTTTCATTTTGTCTTTCTCTCCTTTCAGTTTTCACATTTGCTTTAGGAAGTCTGGACTGTAGTTTGTCTTAAAACTGTCAGCAATCCATCTGTTATCTTTATCCATACTGCACTTGTCAGTGTCTTAGTGAATGGAGGAGGAAATGCCCCACATACAATAAGATTTAAAGAAACTGAGAAAAAAAGGAAACCAAATGGCAGGAGGCAAAGAAACAGCAGGGACAAAGAGAGAAGTTCACCCGTGTTAATGTGACAGTAAATATTGGTTTCAACCAGGTCAACTGCAGCAGATTGTTTGAGTTTGTCCTTGTTACTGGGCTGGAGACTGAAATGAAGGACAAGGGGTAAGAGAAAAAGGGGGGTGAAGGAGGGCGTCAGAGGAAATGTCGGGTCAATAGGTTCGTCTTTTATATTATGTTCTATGTATTTTACCAGTGCGTATCTTAAACATAATAGAAACAGTGAAGATAGCACAGAGAAAGGACAAATCCATGGTTATCAGTCCAAAAGTGAACATTAGAAATAACCAGCAGAGCACATATTCATTTTCCATCCAGCTGTTCGTATCTAAATCACAGATTTCCAGGGATTCATTTTAATCCAAAGCAACAAGTTTCAGTTTCTGCTCAAGATCTCAAGGATGTTGTCTTAGGGATCAAACCGTGTGTGTGTGTGTGTGTGTGCGTGTGCGTGTGCGTGCGTGTGCGTGTGCGTGCGTGTGTATGTGTTGTTTCCAGTTACACTCGACCCACATTATGGAGTCATTTCAGGCCAAGCTGGTCCATCAGTTTGTTCCTAAGTAAAAATATGATGGACATGACCCAGCTAACAAAAAATCATCAACTACACAATTTAAATATTTCATATTTCATCACATCGATGTCTCTGATTAGCAAAGCCATATTTGGTTGTAAAAATTCTATATAATTTGGTAATATTATGATTTCGCAGTTTCTCGCACCTGTTTTCAAGATATGTTGTAGTCTTGTACAATACAGGCAAATATTGCTGTCTTATCTGTAGATGTGGGTTTTTCCTTGCAGAGATAAGTAATGCTGCCTTTGTCTGTGCAAAGATTGAACCTTTTATAAACAGCATTAAAGGTGGAGAGATGTGAGCATGCACGGTGCCTATCTTAGTGGTGACACCTCCACACCAAAACAAACAAACAAAAAGGACATTTCAAATGCGATGAATAGGTTGGGTTTTTTTTTTATGTAAAGAAAGGGCAAAGACAGCACCAGAAAAGGACATTCAGACATATCATTTGAGGTGTTGGCTCATCCCAGGTCAGTGTACAAATGCTGAACGGCTCTATGACAGATTTGGACACTGCAGAGGGACACTTTTATTTCTCCAGGAGCTTCCACTGTATGTGCCAAATCTGTTATTTCCAGATAGTCTATGAAAAGGGCCCAGATGTATCTGGATACATTTATTTATTTTTTGCTGTATCATTTCAGTGTTGGAATCAATATATTTAGACCTTTATAGTATCGGAGTCAGATTTCCGGTATCACGACAACACTACATGTTGCCTTACATTTGTGCAACTGCAGGATGAAGAAGGAGGAGAGGAAGGCAAACAGAGGGGAATGTTTTCCCATAGTTAAGTCATAAAACAGTGAATGGAAGCAGGACAGAGGTGTGTGTGGGTGTGTGGGTGGATGTGTGTGTGGGGTTGTGTTTGTTTGACCCACATACACACTCAGCTGAGGGAAGAGTAGGGTGTGTGATCACACTGATTGGTAGTTTTCTAAATGCTTAAAGAGCCAGAAGGCTTTCAGACCTTCTAGCAACTGATTTTATACACTGATGAACCAGTTCACTTATAGTCAAGCAAGCTGCTCTGTTGGAGAAACAAAATCAGCCAGATTTGAATTTGAAATTTCAGCTTGTGACTCCTTTGTTTGCTTTAATTCAGTACATTTCAGCGAAGAGGTGATGTGGTCCACCTCAGCAGGCAGCTAAGTGTTTTTAAAGAAGTTTAGAGTCCACGACTGCAGCTGACCATGACACGCTTCACAGGGTGAAGTCCATGTTTGAAAGCCCATCACGCTGTGAAACTACCCACCTCAAAGAGAGAGGCTGTTTGTTGTTGGTACAGAGAAGAGAAGGAGAAGTCACGACTGCGTTTCTTATAACCTCTGAGCGCTGCACTTGCTCCTCTTTACAAATCTTCAGACCTGGGGACAAATTAATGAGACACCAGCAGCTGTGTGCAGGGATTGAACTTGTGACCCTGTGAATATCAGAAGTCCCCTTTCACTGCTGGGTCACTCTGCCATCAAAGCAGATAGAGATACAGACAGACATTTATACTGACGGACGGACATGGAGGAGGTGTTTATTGGGGACTGAGGAAGACCAGCTGAGAGCTGCAGCAACTGTGACTGGTTCCATTAAAGCCAACAGCTGGGGAGCCTCAGCACTCCCAGCCACCAGTAACAAGCAGCCTTACACTGTAACACATAGTGGGAATACTTAGCATGGTCGGGAACATTTCCGTCTATCTGTCTGACAGACATCGTACGCACCAGAACCAAAAATGTCAAGCTGATATCTAAATAGCCAATTAGTCCATTATTATCTGTTCCATCTCGCTATTTAAAGACTTTCAGAGACAGCTTTTTAGAGAAGGACAGCTGCTGGAGAACATGTTGAAATGGTTTGTGGATGAATTGATTAGTTGATTGACAAACCGGGGAGCTCTGGTGTGACGGACCAATCAGTCCCACCAGTGTCTTTTTCAGCAGTTTCTGGGAGAAGCTAACATTTTCAAGTACAAGAATAAAGCTGAAACACAGCTTGTTTCTGATCGTTACTTGCTTGATTTATCTGATTATGTCCTTCTTAGAAACCTCAAAGTTCATGCAGAGAGCTACTATTTGATGAATAAGTACACTGACAGATGGTTGCTATCAGAAGTCTTGTGTGTACCTGCATGTACTTGAGCAGTTTTTACCTTCAGGAGTGTTTTTCAACTCATCCTCTCCTCCTCGATCTCTCTCTTCTTTAAGACGACCTTTCCTTCCCCTCCTCTGTCTCTTATCGTTCGTCCTCCTCCTGTTCCTCACTAATTAACGAATTTGACCCAGCTGTCTATTATAATAAGGGATGGATGGAGGACATGAAAGCAGGAGTGGATCAGGACTGTGGAGAAAGTCAAGGTCACTGGGGAGGAAACCTCCCTTCCTTCTCTATCTGTCCTCCCTTTCTGGACCTGTTTTTTTGATTATCAAATCTTCAACTATATTTCCTCTCCCATTAAGTTTGGACACAGCTGGGACATTTTCAGCAGCAGATAAATTTCATGATCATTTCCGACTTTCAGTCTGTCAGGCTGTAGACTTTTTATCTAAGAGAGTCAGGAAGCATCTGAACTTTGTCACCATTATCTTATCACTTCATTTAAAAAAAAAAATCCTTTACAAATTGGGAACAAATGTGACTCAACTTAACAACTATAACCCAACTCTTAACCCAAGTTTTAACCTTCTAACAGCCCTTATGAAGAATCTGAACCCACTCTTATTGGCTAAAGATATTTATGTGTGTGCAGAATTATAAGAACTGCCCCGATTTTGCAAAAATCACCACATTCTAGAGGTCTAAAGCACACAAAGATAGAATGAGTGCAGATGCACACCAGTAAAGAGAATTTTTTTTTTTTCTGTTACACACACATTGCCAGAGTTTCCATATCCTGAGGGGATGTTGAATTGTGGGACAGGATTGTGGAACGAGGCATCAATCTGTAGAAGAACCCTGAGGATAAACTGTTCCTGTGCGCCTTGCCTCCTCTTTCACAACACTCCCATCACATTTCTGTATTTTTTACCTTCACTCTTTTATTCTCTTACAAGACTAGCATGTTCAAAGCTGCTCATTCAGTTTTAATTGGCAGTTTATTAAAGAAGCGTGTCCTGCTTCATTTTCTTTTTTTCTTCCTTTCTACTCAGTAAAGGGGATTATGGCATCCTCAGGTGCCAACATCTATGCTCCCGCAGAGTCATCTCATCAAACCTGTCCTAAACGATGAGCACTTTTTGGCCTTTTTTCTACATTTTCCCACCTTCTTTACATTCCCTTCCCTCCTTCCCTTCCCTCCCCAGCTTCTTCCTCATCCGTTCTGATAACAGCTGTCTGGGAAGAGGCCTCAGTCAGTATTTCCATGATGAAAGTCACCTCTCTTATCTCCTCTCCTTGTCCTCTTGCTCCTTCTTCTGTCTTCTTCACGTCTGCTTTTCTTTTCCTGCTATCTTGACGACTCTTTTCTCTGTATTACCTTTTCAGCTGTCACCCTCTTGTCCATCTCCCTGTCACTTTTCTGGCCTCTTCTCTCTAGTGCTTAGTTCCCTACAAAGCCGGCAAGTCTGAAATTCCCAGAATGTTCCAGCTGTATTCTTCCCAGGAAGAATTTGCTTGTTATGTCCAACATCGTTTACATCTAGTGCAGCAGTTTATTTTATAAAAGCTCATTACATTTGGATTATATCATATACAAATCAACCAAATCTAAAAAATAAAGTTCCTACCTGACCACCCCAGAATTTTTTTGCTCAAAAACTTTATTTGAATTCAATAAAATCATGCAAACACCTAGCATTAATCATGTTAGAAGATGAACGTGTTATCAAAATGTAGGTTATAATAAGACCTTTCATTTGCTATAACGCATTATGACCAACTACTTATCCCACATGGTGCTATGACCATTAGAGATTTGCCACAAGTGCATTATAAAATGGTTTTCTCCCATATTGTACAGGAAAACATCTGCTGATTCTGAGGCGATCAGATGGGAGGGACTGATTGGTTTTTCATGAAATGACCCATTGACTAAAAAATCAGTATCATCTACTTTTGTGACTTCAAACAGACTTAAGGTGATTTATTTTCCCTGTATTTATACATTGATTGCAATGTTATGTGTTAGAACTTTAAAGCTGACATAAGATCATACATAGATCTGCGTTGAAAAATCTTGGAGTACTATTTTTTTTCCTGGGGAAGTCAGTATTTCCGACTTGGTGACATTTTGTGAACGCAACAGATCGCCACGTCTTAGTGCAGCTCGTCTTCTCCTGTCCTGACATGTCAGTGAGTGGTATATTTGTGCCAGAGCTTTTAACACTGTGCAAACCAGCGTGAGGACTGAGAGATAAAGACAGTGGGTAACCTTTACATTTCTGACGTGTTTGAGAAGCCCGGGCTGAGCGTGTACGGGCCGGCTGCGTGGATGTATAGGTGTGAGGGTGCAGGTTTTCTCTGCACATCTTTAGCCTCTGGGCAGTAAAATGCCACCTGGAAAACCATGTGGTCCTAATATCAAGGTGGTGGTTATAGAAAACATGTAGGTTGTTATTAGGTACAGCCGTCTGAAAGTGTTGGTTGGGTTTTCTCTTCCTTTCATTTACAGGCCTGTAAGTAATGTGCAGTCCCGGGTGACAGCTACTTCTGTCTGGAAAAAATGACATGAAGATGACTGTTGAACTCACCAACTGCTAATAAGCTGCAAAGACCTTGTTTTAAAGCAAAGGATTTGAGTTTACAGCCTGTTTATTCTCTGTTTAAATTGCAGCACTAGATCATTTGAGGAGTTTACAGGTCAGTTAGCCCCGAGCTGGCTTTGACATTTGCACCTTTAAATGTGGGATATCTCCACCCTTGCTTGAGGCTAACTAAACTCCACTTCACACCAGCCTTATCTCTGTCTTTTCTGTAGTTATCTCAGTCAGGACTTACTGTTAGTCCTTGGTAAAGCTAAATAAAAAGTAGTAATATTAGTGAAAAAGAAAAGCAGCTGCTGTATCTGGCAATTTTTGGAACTTTTGAAAACCAGCAATCTGATACCTATTGGCAATACCTGCTATTCTAAAGTGACTGCTTAAAGCATTGCAGTGTGGAAACAGAGCAGCAAATAACATGCAGCTAATGAGAACCGAATCAGGGTTCAGCTGCTGAGAGCATTTTTTGTTCCATGTGAACTGCTCAGCCCTCTGGGTTCCCCCTGTAACGATTAATTCATCACCAGAAAGTGACTTGGCAAGTATTTAGGTAGTAAATAACTTTCTCATTTTTCAAACTGACTATGTGTGGCGCACTCAGCAGAGTACGCTACTGAATATATCCCCTTTGTGCCCTACAAGTTATGTCCTTTTCCACATGTAAGCTGATCCGTTCCAACCCCATAGTGTTTGGAATAGCATCCCCATCTTCCAAGCATGTTATCCCAATTTTCCTAACCAGAATTCTAAATGGATGGCTGGCTGTATTCCTCTGGGAATCAAGAGAAAGAAAGACCTGACTGGCTCTAAAGGCAACCAAAAAACTGCTCAATGTTCACACCTGTCCTACATTTCTGCCCTGCGATTGGTTCCCTTGTCTCGACCTGCTGTATCCTCTTCTACCTCCTCTTCTTCCTCCTCGTACTTCTCTTCCTCATTATTGTTCATGCCATTCCTGTGATCTCCCTCCTTTCTTGGTCCTTCCTGGTGTTTCACTTCATCCTGTTCAATGTTAGCTCTAGCTAAAGCACCATTTTTATTTTTGCTGTTCATAGTGTAAATATACTGGATATATATCCCATCTCACCTCATATGAATGACTGTACACACACTCAAACCACAACCAAAACCAAAAGTGTAGATGTTGACATCTACACTTTTGGCCTTTTTTTAAATTAACACTTTCTTCTGTGATTTTATTAGTTAATATTCTGTAATTTAACAAAATTGAAAATTTGTAAAATAACTCAACATTTTTCAAGAAAATTCAAACAGGTTAAAACTGTTAGAAAAAATTCCCTTTACACTATATTTTGCATATATATCTTCACACGTTCAAGCTGTTTCCCTAGACGCTTTGCATTGCACTGCACTTTCACTGCTTCTTTTCTGGTTAGATACAGAACTATGGTCTGACTTTGAACAAACAAAACTTGTGCAATGAATTGTAAAAAAAAAATAAAAAATAATAATGTTTTTTTCCCCATCCTCAGTACGTCAGCAGGTGCTTCCTTTCCACCTTATATTAGACATTTAAAGAACTTTTCAGACAATGCTTTGTACAATTTGCATTTTAAACTTACTGAACAATTAGCTTCTCTAGTTTAAAATACACATTATCACTTTCAGACTGACAGTGTTGTTTCTGACCTTTATAATTCAACAAGACACATTGAAAGCAGTGTCTGCTTTCAAACAGTGAAACCTAAAACTGCCAGAAAATGTTCTCAATGAAATCTAAGAGGAGCTGTGAGAGTAGTTCCTTAAGGAATCTAGGCCAGGAATTCTGTCTTGGAATTCTTAAGGAAATGTAGACAGAGGTTCCTGCTCCCCTGGAGAGAGGGACTGTGGAGGGACAGTGATATTACTCCACAAAGCATCTCACAGCTGCAGGACTCTTCAGTTTTTATGCAAAGGATCCAAGCTGTCATATCATCTGAGCTTCAGTTAATAAATGTTGCCACAGTCAGCTGCAAAAAGTAGCTTTTCTACCAAAACAAAACCCATCCATAGCACTATCCATAGCTACTGGTTCACATGTTGGTTTGTTTTGTCTTTTAATGGCACACACATACATACATGCATATATACTCAGCTGCCCATTAATTAATCCTTAGAACTCCCATTAGCATAACCATAAATAGAAGTAGAATGAACTCATTAATGTCTTCCATGCACGCAGTTCTAATGCCATAAATCGTTAAAAAAAAAAAAAAAAATAGGATGGAAAAACCTCAAATCAACATTTACATTTTTTTTCAGGGTGTGCATGTGTTGCCAATGCCAGGAATAAATAGTGAATACTATAGATATTTTACCTCTTAGATTTTAAATGTCATTTCATTACTTGTCTTTGACTTGCTCTGTGTGAACACAACCTGCAGTCCCTGAAATTGTGTTACAATACTTTTGGTCACAACTGAGTAAGAATGAGTTTAAGGTTGCACTGAAGAGCGATAAATGTTTTTTTTGTTTTTTTTTTGCACAATCTGGTTTGAGCATACAGTTTATTATGTGTAATTTTTAAAATTATATATGAAGAATGAAGTGATTCTGATGAAATATCACAATTTTAACCTTAGATTTGGTTCAGTTTCCTGACTGAACAGCAGGGCGTAGATGAGTAGTTAAATGACGATGATTCGTTCTGTTTTTAGAGTTTCTAGCTCCGATAAATGGTGTAATTTCGGTGATTTTTTTTTAAATAGACAACATACCTTTCAAACCTGGTGCCAGATTTCAGTTTCCACATACACAGCAGATTTGGGGTAATGTTAAATTCGTAACCTGTTCTCACAGGTTCTTGGAAAACTGGGACAACATTTTGAGCTGTAAAGGGTCATTACATGAATGTAAATGTTCCGTTTGTTCTCTTGCAAAACAGATCCAAATAAATTTGCCATGAAATACTGCTTTTGATCTCTTTGAAATCCTGATTTATATACAAATGAAAACTTTTCTCACTTTGTGTCAAGGAGCTTTTGAGACACAGGCTGGTAAAGCTCACCGAACTAAATTGTAAAAAAGAGAGTAAAAGATAAGATAATACTTTTCCTGCTGATGAAGCCATTCAGATTTTTGTTGTGAGAGCGTGTCTGCGTGAAAGACAGAGAAAAAGAAAGAGATGAAGAAAGGGAATGGGGGGTGTAGATGAACAAATGTTTGGGGAGGATTAGGAAAGGAAAAAGAAATACAAGAGAGACACTGAGATTGACTTCTTGGAATGTGAGGAATGACTCTGCTCTCTGGGAGCTGTACAACCGACACACACAGCAGTTGCCATGTCTCCAGAGACTCACACTGATACTGTACAAGGAGTAAATCAACTTTTCACTACTTCTACTGGGGATTCTCTGTGTGTGTGAACCTGCAGCTGCTGCTCAGTCTGGCACCACTGGATCTCTCTGCAGAGACCCATTACACACCGACTGACGGATTACTGACAGATAAGAAGTCGAATCAGTGGCAGCAGAATGGATGGAAAGACCGACGCCTGCAAGTTACAAATGTTGTAAGGACAGGGTGATTAGGTTTCACATTTTACATCGTTTGACATTTCACCATTCGCTCTCGTCCACTTTCAAAGAGAATCTAACTGATTGTCAGTTAACCCTCAGAACCCAAAGCACTCTCTAGGCGTTTTCTGCTCCTGTCACATTTCTACTCACTGAGGACTCATTTTTCACTGCAATGTAAATCCTGGAAACCGTAAAACCATGGTTAGAAGTGAGTGAACTCAAAATGTCTTCTTTACAGTATTACAGTTATATTGCACAGAATGGCATGTTACCAATGAGCAGTTCAAGGACCATTAGGAAGTTTTTACAGTTTTTGGTTCTGAAAAATGGTTTCATGCTAGCAGCTATTAGGTTTCAGAGCATTAAGGCAGCTGATAAATATATTACAGACATTAAGAAAGACCACATTATGTGAAGAATCTGGAGAATTATTATACTTGCATGTATGGTACTTTAACTTCAGTAGTGCTGCAGCTGTAAAGTGTAAGAGTAAATGTACAAAAGAGAAAAAACAGTGCTTAACATACGACTACAGAATCTATCTGTCTGTCTGCCTGTCTGTCTATTAGCAGTTAGCAAGTACTGAGGAGGCTGCTTTGAATATCATTAGGCCGTATTGCTCCAATTAAAACATTAACCTTTCCCTTTGAAGGACAATGATGACAAGAATTCATTGCACTGAATGCATTGTAAATCAAATACCAGCATCCACTGACAGATACAGTCTGCACCGGAACCATCTCTGGCCTGTGGGATGTATATAAATTGTTTATGCACATGACAGAATGGTCCTTTAAATCTCATCCACATCCTGTCAGATGCAGCTGCAGTCCGTGTCTGTACTTAACAGCACTCTCATTATTCCCTTAGCTCTGTCTCTTATCATCCTCTCGCTGCCTTTCTCTCTACCTCTGGATTCATTCTCCAACACACACACACACACACACACACACACACACACACACACACACACACACACACACACACACACACACACACACACAGCAGAAAGACAGTCTCCAGCCCAGACTGCACTTTTCTTGAGGTCATTAAGGTTTGTGTGCTCACTGGCTCTTTTCTGTCTTGGACTTCATTTGATTTCCTTCTGCAGTCCTCTAACTCTTAAGGTTGTTTTTCCTCTGCCGAGTTACAGTTTCCGAACATTTATTCGATTTATTTCGGTAATCATATTATTGTAAATTTTTTTACTTTTTTAACTTTCTGACTTTCTTCAGTTTGCATTTTCTCAGTTTTTTCATTACAGACGCCCCAACAGATTCGATTTTTGTGACGATCCTGATGTGGGAGTTAAACTAAAATATATATATATATATATATATATGCACAGAAAGCCGTGCCCTGCATGGATTCAGGTGCAGCATTCTTTCCATAAAAGGTTGTAAAATCAACTTAAAACTTGTCAGGCAAAATTGTAACTAAGATTTGTCCGTTCTTATCACTCCTTAATTAGTTAAGTAAATGTCGACGTGTTTCCTCCTTCCTTCCTTCATTTCTTCATTCGTCCCTCTGTCCTTTTGTTGTGTGTCTCCTGTCTTATCTCCATGGTTACCTGAGGCACCGGGAATGTGGTGCCACCAAGGAATGTGTACAATTATTAAACCAGTAAGGGGCCCGACACACAAACACACACACACCTGCATTCCTTCAAGCATATGGGCACATATGCATGTACACACTCAAACGCTGTCTGCTGGTAGGTTAGTTAGTATGAGTGCAAATCTTCAGATAGTGATAAATCTAACATATGTTTTTGCCATTAATTACACTTCATGACTTCTATAAAAAGTCAAAGTGTTAATGAGGAACTGTGTCAGGTTTCATAGTGTAGAGAAACAGGCCGGGTTAGATCAGGTGTTTAGAGTCCCTGCAATAACAGATGTTTTATTATGAGGAAAAGAGTATCTACAGGTCTTAAAAATAAAAGAAACCACTATTTCAGTTTGTTGAAGAAAAGGCTTTTCAGCGTAATAAAGTCTTAAATTTTATTTACGATTGTCTGGCGTATATTTTCTAGCAAATATCTTCTGATAGTAATGTTACAAAATATTTTAGTCCATGATTTTAGCAAAATATGTTATGTTATGCTAGTAATATAATATGAATAATTAACAGCCCTTGTTACCCTTGTCATGTTTGGAGGCTACAGCGTTCATCACATATTTTGCCATTTGTTGTGTCTGATCAGTTTACCAGCAAACATCCATAATGCTACTCCCTATGGTTTGTGAACATATCATGTACATATACATAATATTGCTGCTTCATCTGTCCGGTAACGTGACTAGATTATTTATTTCCTAAACCGCTAAAATTCTGTCCATGTGTGATGATAATTTAACTAGTGCATTACCACTAGTAAAAGAACAGTGTGACTGGTTGTTAGATCGTCATTAGTCCTGTCTCATTGCTGGGATTCATTTATTATTCTAGCTAATTAAGTTACTGCTTTTGCTCCGTGCATAAATGAGCATAACTCTACTCTCTTTGGAGACACTTAAACGGATCCTGCTGCTGTCTGATGCTGCAGATATTTAATAAACTCTGAAGAAAGACTCCTACAAACAGCTGGAAGCAGCAAACTAAACTCTGACTGTGTGTGTGACAGCTCACCTAAATCATGTAAAGAAAAGCACACAGTGTGTCTCCCCAGTGGTTCCTCTCCTCTGACTCCCCGGACTGATCCTGTCTTGGGGATATTTTATAGATACAAGTAATTAATAAAGTTACCAGCACTGTTGTTCCACCAGTGCAACTGCATGCAGCTCTCTTGCACTGGAGATGCTCATGTGGATTCTGCTGCTGTCTGATGCTTCAGGTATTTAATAAACTGAGACCGAATTCTCTGTTGAGGATGTTTTTGGGTGAACATTGGTGCTGAAATGTGGAAAAAGAGTTTGGAAAGAAGTGCATATCTGAAAGCGGTTCATTTACTATAGTAAATAAACAGTAGACCTTCATTCCTGGCCTCAGGTTTGATAATCTCCACTTCCATTGGCCCTCTTGTTATCCACCTCTCACTCCTTCTGTCATCACGGATCATAAGCTATCGCAGGTCTTAACCTCTTCACATATCATTCCTAAGGACATGGCATAGTTGTTGAGAGGCCTGTCCTGCGAGGTTACATGATGAAGTCATGTTCATGTCTTTCTTTGGCTTACTAAGTGCACTTTTAGTGCCATGTCCACGTTAGTATGACACAAAGTGGCCTGTGGAAGTCTTTGATGGTCTGATAACTGTGCTCAGTTGAGAGTTTAGAGTGATGGGAGATAAAAGCTGCCTGAACTCAATAAAGAGTGTTTAAAGCACCATAAAGTTTATTGTTGTCTTTTTCAACCTGTATCCAAGATGGCTTCTCAGTGTCTGCCTGCCTTTTTCTTCTCGTATCTCATTTTGTCCATCAGTTTCTCCCCCTCCCATACTGTGACCTGTTGCTGGCTGCCCATTGCCATGGTAACAGCGGTTTGATTGATAGGTCTGCAGGCAATTCGGCGAGGTTGACCTGGGAGGCCGCCACTAATCCATAAATCCTTTGGAGGTGTGTGTGTGCGTTGGGTAAAAAGGGGTCAGCAAAAACCTTTTGTTGGATGTGTGTGTGTTTTTATGCCAGGCAACAGACTGGCTCCCACCGAGAGCTGGAGACAGGCAGCTCAGAGACGGAGAGTGGGACTTCATTTAGCATTTTGTTTAGAATATATTTGCGTCTATGCAGCTTCAGACAGTTTTCATCGGTTGGCAGATTAAAAAATCGTAATACAGTCATTATCAATGTGGCTGCAGGTGCTATGTGATATCTTTATTTTACTTTTGTGTATTTTAAAGTTCCAGATTATGAAGGGTAACCATGGTTACCAAAGAAGACTTTTGGTCACCTCTGTCTGACACTACTGGAGTTTCTAGAGCTTGTGATTCTAAGAATCAACTCGGCATTATTCAGGAGGTCTCCAACTATTACTCTCTTCCCTGATTAATCTACTGATGATCAAATGCTGAATTTCAGCTGAACAAATGTTTAACAATGTGACTCAGATCAGCAAATGTTATGGTCAAAAGCCCACTGGAAATCTTTGCTTGGTAATATCCCATCATCATTATCGAAACTGTTAAACAATGATGAATCATAGATGCCATGTATTCCTATGGTGGTAATGCTAAAGCTCAATGCTAATGCTGTTGTTCATTCCCTGCATCTGTCTGTTCAGACAGTCTGGTTTCAATAAAAAGTCTGGAAAAGTGATTTTTTTTTGGCCAGAGGATTAAAACCTAAGAGCTACTAACTACAGTTGTCTATATACCAGTATACCAGGTATAGAGCTTCAAAGTAGGCCTGTGAAAAAAGAAGTCTGTTCGATAGAATGATCAATTAATTTAAATGAATTAAATGAAAACTACCTAAACTTACTCCATTCCTTGCTCATAAACAGCCTGTCTTACCCTGATAATGGAACCTCTTCAGCCTCCATTGCTCTCCCTTTTGGTCTAGCATTTGTTTTTTTTTAGGCTCAGCTTCACAAATTTTAGTTATTAAATATTCCATATCTACACTCTTGATTTTTTTTTTGACATCTTACTAGCGTAGTTGTAATTTGTGAGCATGTCATGTGGTCACGTGCTGCTGTCTCAGCGTCAGTGCAGATAACGTTAGACGAGGTACGATAAGGGTGACGCACTAAGATTGGATGGCCATGTTTGAGAATAACTGACCATAATTAATGTCTTTGCATAATGGGTTATGTTGGATGACTATTTCTTGAGATTTTTTCTGGAAATGCATATAAAACAAACAAACAAATAACAAAGCATTCACATACTGATTTGTCAAAATACCATGTTTCAGTCTAGTTTTACAAACTGGTGATCTGGCTAAAGTTCATTCATTTATACAGGTGGATGTAAGCAAAAATAATTTAGAATGGCTCTTTAGTCAAACTAGATGTAAACAGGTAATTAAAATTATTTGATGCAGATGAAATGCTGGACAGAAAGATCAGCAGGTGTAAATACAGGCAAAGTACCTACATTTTGCTTTTACACTGAAAAGCAAATGGTATACTCCTTTTTTTTTGTCCACTCTCAAGTTAATTCTTCTTTTGTTGGTGTGGAGGAACTCTGACTGTTTTGTGTCATACGTAGTAAAACTGAAAGTCCAACAAATTTACCGTTTGTGCCACAACGCAGGGCAGAAGTTTAGTCCAGGGCACCTGATTTCTCTGCGCGTTGAGTCGTGTGCTTCCACTTAGAAATGTCTTGGGTTCAAAGCATCTGCTCTGAACTTCAGGTTACTCCCTGAGCAGGTCAGACTTTAACCCTGGAATCAGAGGAATGCTTCTGGATTTTCCTTTCAATATCTTATTCCCCTGGAGGGATGTGTAGAGGCCTTAGATGTCTCTCTAACACACACACACACACACACACACACACGCACACACACACACACACACACACACACACACACACACGTACTCTCATATACAACGTGTTTCTGGTAAACCCTTCATATGCATTTTAACTTTGTTTAGGTGAAGGCAACTGAAGTAAAACTTTAATTTCACATGTCCTTAAAGCAAAATTAAAGGGAAAAATGCTTCTCTTCTAATTTTTCTTTGACCACATGGCAGCATGTGATTGGTCAGTGTTTGACAAACAGAATTTTTAGTTTGGAAAAGTAACAAAAAATGTGAGCGGTTGAAGGAAACCTTCCCTCCTTTTTATTTAAATCTGAATATATTTTAGCTGTTGAATGTGATGTTCAAAAAATGCAAGTTTACCAGGTTTAAGCAGACTTAATTCTTCTCCACTCTGAGGCTTTGTAGAGGAAAAAATAACAAAACCGTGGACGGATGGAGATGTATGGATGAACTTGAGTGTCTTCTGTCAAAAAGAAACGATGACATGTTCCTCTCCTCTGCCCCCGAACCTCCATCATCCTTCTCTTTCATTCATCAGCCTGAAACACACACTTCTGCCATTCCACAGTGATGAAATAGTGCTGGCTTTTTTGCAGGTCTTTGTGTGTGCGTGTTTGTGTGCTGGCTGTGTTGTCATCACGTCTGACAGAGCTGCCTGTCAAACGGAGGAAGTCTGGAGATCACAGGCCAAACTCCACTGATGGATGATCAAAGAGTGTGTGTGAAACAAAGGCCAGCGAAATGTTGAGCTTGTTTTAGAACAAGCACAAATTTGTCTTCTCCCAAACTCTAGGGTTGACACTGTTGGGTTAAGACTACAGGTGTACACAGTGAGGTGAGGTATAGAAACAGCTATTTTAATGACAGGAAAAAAATTACGTGTCCCTGTAGTATTTGTTACCCATAATTTCTGACAAAGATTGCCAGGCAAAGACATGCGTTACATGCATGTTACATATTCCTCTCTCTCCCTCCTCTTTGTTGTCCATCTCTACAGCAAACTGTTGAAATAAACAAACTTGCCCAGAAAAAATGCAAATTTTGAACAAAACTGTGGTGCTCCAAAAGCTTTGTTCCAAAAAAAAAAAAAGATCTGAAGGTCTCTTTCCTGACTGCTTCCCCCTTGTGGTCAGGCATTTCCTTAGTGTTGTCAAGCTGAATTAGGCATGTACGTAATGTCTCCAAACCAAGTAGCAACCTCCAAGGCGGAGCTGAAGTGCCAAAAACTGCAGTTCCTTAAACAGCCACTTGAGGTTGGCTCCAAAAGTGAGTTTGTCCTCATAGACCTCTGTGTAAAAATGTCCAACTTTACAGCAAAAAATTAACGTGTTTGCAGCCTGGTACAAAAAGTGGTTTTGATCTCTACTAGCTAATCTCACCATTCATGACAAAGAAATGGGGGGAATTTTTTTTTATTCAACTCACCCATTTAAATTGTATCATTGGTTAAAGTTAGGCATAATAAAGGTGCTGTTCTTTTGTAATCCATGGCCCACCTCTGCTCCACTTATAGTCTGCTTCTTTGCTTATTTTTGGATTAGTTCGGAGTTATGAGGAATCAGGAACTACCAAGTTGACAACAGGCGTAACCAAGTGTGGATTTCAAATTTACATACTTACAGTTTTTCCTGCAACCGCAAAATCCAAAGAGATGTAGTAGGACATCTTGGTATTTTTGGCAAAGTGTATTTGATATACCAGACTCTAAAAGCAGTTTGCATTAATCGTTCATTTGATGACAGCTTCTAATGAAATTGTGTTCAATCTGAACTATCTTAATGGTCTGGAATTGTCCAGGTATGCTGAGACAGAGGAAGGGACTTGAAATCCTGAACTGAAATGAAATTATCAAGCAAATTTCATTAGGTTCACGTAACCTCATGGGTCAAGGTATTGAAAAGCACACTGAGCTTCAAATCTGCTGTTCAGGAAAACTGTGAGTGACATCACAGAGAGTTCATCTATCTTTTATATTGCAGGTTAAAGCAGAAGAAACTAAACTCATCTGTACCTTTCTGACTGGAGAAGATGGTTTGTTTTGACATTTTGGGGGAATTTTAGTGCTTTATTGAAGCAAAAAGACAGTATTCTGTAGTCAAACCTCTGATGTCTTCAAGTTGATCAAATTTCCAGGCTTGCAATGGCCCTTTATAGTTGGAAAAACAGTTTTTCCAGTTGAATGTTAATCATAATTTATTCCTTTCTTCTCACTTTCTCTCTAATAAAACCTGCCTTCGCACATAATGAATAGTTATCATTAGGTATCATGGGACCAATGAGTATTCTGGCATCATATGTTACATTAAGCCTGGAAAATGCAGGACACAACCCAAAAGTGTGCGAACAATTTCAATTTCTGACAGCTTTATTGCAGATTTATACATAGTTTCAATCAACACGTACTTGACCTATCAGCACTGCCTTTCTTTCTCCAACTCACACACACAGGAGGTGATTGTGATTCGTTCTAATGTTAGTATGTGCGTCATTGTGTTATTTCAGTGTGTTCTGTTTCAACTGGGGAGCGATTTCAAGGTCTGACAGACAAAACGATGCAGCTGAGCTACTCTGTCTTTCTGTTTCTGCCCATGAGAGCAGTTTGTCATCTCTGTCTATCCAACTTCAGGGCCTTTCAGGAAATGAATGAGGGATGACAAGTGAAAGAGAAAAGGCTGCAGACGGCCGGAGAGCCGCGATGAAACTAGAGCCCGACTCAATGTGTGACGAAGCAGCATCTGGTGCTCGTTAGGATTTTAAGAATCAGCTTTTTGACAGTAACATAACATGTAACAGGACGTAGCAGATCACAGGTACTGTAGTTGGTTTTGACGTGACGTCTGTGCAGACGGGAAAGATTTGACAGGTCAACTGTTCAGGTCACTGCAACGGTCGATTGGTTTTATTAGAAGCTGCCAGCTGGCCTTTCTTTTTTCACTCCAGCTGTCTGTTGTTTTTGGTTAGTGAATCTTGTTTCCTTTTGTATTTATTCCTACATATTCCTTTTCAGTTAACTGGGGCCCGAGTACTGACAGTGCATAGGACCCTATTGGAATGCAAGGAATTACCGTTCACCCCAAAGAATTGCATTTTTGAGGGCCTGAACATGCTCAAAAAACTCTTGAAAATTTGCACACACATCAGAACTTTATAGGACTTGCGCATGTGTGTGGAAAAATGGCTTCATGGCGCCCACTGCAACATTTGTAACATCTACCACGGACCGAACATTTCACTTACATCTACAGAGTTTGGTAGCCATATGTAGCATGTTGCGGCGCACAAAAAAGTCAATGGCAGCCATATTCTAAACCCAACAGGAAGTCCACCATTTTGCATTAACTGTAAGATTTTTTGTTATTTTTACTCATTTTCAGGGGTTAAATCCTCATAGGGGGTCACGCCAAGAGATCTCAAACTTGGCCGCTGTATACAACAGACCTTAATGATGAAAATGATTAAAGTCATTTAATATTTAGTATCTGCTCATACTGAGTCCCAGTCTGATACCATGTTTCTGTGTAACAACGGAGATAATCAAAGGATCTGGCTTAGGTTTGTGCTGTTAGCAGTCAGTAAATAATGCCTTGATTGGCCCCAGTGTCAGTCTCTGAGATCTGATGGTGTCATCACTGCTTTATATTTTTCTTCACTCCTTGACATGCTTTCATTTTTTAAAAAAAATTATTTTCTTTATCTTTCTCTCATTTTACATTGCTTACTTTCTATATGTATTCATGCTTTCAAAGTTAACTGCTATTTATTATCCAACTTAAACACGTTTCAGTCCATGAATCATGCCTGTCTTAGCCAATGGTCCAAATAAAGGTAATAATGTTTTTTCTTGTGATTTTCGTCTCTTCTGTGTTTCTGCAGCTCTTCCATGTGGCCTACGTGTTGATTAAATTTGCCAACTCCCCCCGTCCAGACCTGTGGGTTCTGGAGAGATCCATTGACTCTGGGCTCACTTACCAACCCTGGCAGTACTTTGCCTGTGAGTACACGCACACATTCACCGACATAATACACATAATGGGGGGGGGCTCCATTACATCATAGAGCTGCCAGCTGATTGGCTGTGGCAGCTGTCAGTTCAGGTGGGCTGCAGGGGAATTCCAGGGATGTTTGCCAACAGGTCGCAGCTTGAGGTAGAAGCAGACGTGGTTTTGGTCAGTATGTGTGTCTGTATATATATATGTATGTATATATATATATATATATATATATATATATATATATATATATATATATATATATATATATATATATATATATATATATATATATATATATATATATATATATATATGTATGTATATACATATATATGTGTGTGTGTGTGTGTGTGTGTGTGTGTGTGTGTGTGTGTGTGTGTGTGTGTGTGTGTGTGTGTGTGTGTGTGTGTGTGTGTGTGTGTACAGTGTTCCTTGCAATGGTTAAGTCTCTGGACTACTGATCAGAAGGTCAGAGGTTCAAGCCCCGATCTGGCCACTGTTGGGCCCTTGAGCAAGGCCCTTAACCCTTCCTGGTCCAGGGGTGCGGTACTGCAGCTGACCCGTCGCTCTGACTCCCCCAATTGTGGAGATATGCGAAAATCTGAATTTCCCCTCGTGGGATTAATAAGGGATAATAAAAAATAAAAAAAAAAAACTGCTCCCGGTGTCAGAGTTGGCAGCAGTAGATAAGTAGTTAAGTCTTGACACTTTGATGGACGTCTTTAATTTGAAATTCTTTGATGTGAAGTGGGTTGGCCTTAAAGCTGACAAAACTCCTCAGCTTGCTCTCAGACTCCTGGTGAATATATCACTGCCAGTGTGTTTACTGGTATATTCACAAGGACTCTGGCTATTTCATCTGCTTCTTCCAAAGCAGATGAAGGAGTCTGCAAATTATCATACATCATTATATCATCCCTGTCATGCAAGACATATAAAACAACAACACAAATTTACCTCTAAACAAAACAGGGATTTGCAGCCTGAAACCACGGACTGTATAGTTTGCCAATTTCAGTGTTGGTGCCTTTGAAAAATTTCAAACCAAATAAATCCTACTGAAGCTTGTTGAAACTTTAGAATTTGGAGTATATTGATGCTTTACTGTGTGCAGTGTGGTTACTCGTATTTAAGAAGTTCAGCTACTGTTGACAAAATCTTGGTTCTCAGCCCAGAAGTGGCACAAAGTTGGCATTATTGGAGTAATGCATTTGCATAAGAATCACTTCTGCACTTCTGAAAATCCATGTACATCTGACAAATAACAGGCCGGTGCTTGCTCACATTTGATCCTCTGATGCCAGAGCTAAGTCGAATACAACTTGATTGGCTACCTTGGATCATAGTGTCTCTGCTATGCTGCACAAAGACAGGTTGCAATTTTGGAGTAATGCAGCGCATGTTTGAACCAGAAACTGATCCTGTTACAGACGAAACCCCAGATGTCTGAATCTGTGTTTTTGAGGTTTTAAGGTGTAAATACTCAGCCAGGGCCCTGACTGCTTATTTCACTCATGCTGTGTCTTCTAGCATTTGTAAAGCACCATATAGACATGTTAACGAAGTAAAAAGCTTTTGACTGAAACGGGTCCTTTAACTTAATGAGAAAAATAACACTCAGTTTAAAAAAAAATTAGGAATTTTTTTTGTTTTGTTTTGTTTTTTTATTCAGTCATTAAATTGCATTGTGATTATAGCACTGACAACAGAAGCTGAATTCTTTCCAGAATAAAATACTGATGTTAATCCAGTCCACCTTGTTTCTTATGGTCACAGGAATGACAAGAGATCTGTGGGTGTGTTAAATACCACAGAGTAAGGTAGCATTACCCTCAGAGCTGTAAATGTCAGAGCTATTTGAGCTGCAGCTGCTACAGACTCACTCACACACAAACACTCTCCAATAAGGTTGAATTTGACAAGTTGCCGTTGTAAAATCACCCCTTTCTCCTCTGAGTTGTGTTGTTTTCATGGCTGCTTCTTTCTTCTGTGCCAAGGACAAATCTGAGATAAAGTGAATCTAGGAATGTACACTCAGCCTTCATGAAGGAACAATGTGACTTAAACCAGCTGAAGTCATGTCTCAGACCGACAGACATTCTTTCAAGGGTGAATGACTTCTAAGAGGCAGAAGATGGCCAGATCAATCAGTCAGCATTCATAAAGGGTGAAATTATATGATTACCGACTGCTGCTTGCTGCCACTGGATCTCACAACTGCATTTTTATTCATAATTCACCCTGTCCTGTCTATAAACTGGTCACGGTAACATAAATGATTAAATAGTGTCATCCTCATCTCAGCTTTATGCATAGAGTACCTGAAACACATCATAGTTGATCTGGTGTTCTTCATAGCTCAGAGAGATAGAGACAAAGGCAAGAAGAGAAGGTTGAAAACATTTTTTTAAGTAATGGATGAGAGCCAGTGCCTCCATCTCTGCAGCCATGTTTCTCTGCTGGAAAACTTAGGATTGCTCCCTCTGGGTTGTGGGTTCCTTGCTGCTCCAGGCAAAGGAGTTCATTCTGAAGTGACAGGTAAAATAGGACGTGGATGGACAGGCTGATTGATGCAGCATCAGCTGTAATGCAGGTGTTGTTCTGGACTGTTGTGGTGAAGAGGGAGCTGAGCCAGAAGGCAAACTTTCAATTTACCACTTGATCTACACTCCATCCCTCATCTAGTGGTCATGAGCTCTTGGTAGTCAGCTAAAGAATGATGTTGCAGATACACTCTGCTGAAATAAATTTTCTTCTTTGGGTGGCTGGGTTCAGACTTCAAGATCGAAGCTCGGGGATTGAGACGGATCTTTGAGTACAGTGGCTGCTCCTTCACAATGAAAGGAGCCAGCTGAGATGGTTTAAAATCTTATTAAACCCCCTATGCCCCTTCCTTATGTGATTTTCTTGGAGGGTCCAACTGAGCAGAGAATCATAGTTACACCTAAAACTTGCTTGGATCCCCAGGAGAAACTGGACAATAGATGAATGGAGATAATTTTAGTGAGATCCTATCAACATTCAAAGCACTCAGACTAATAATATTTAGACAAAGCTGCTGAATATTGTACTTTAGTTAGATAGTTACAAGGTTACGAATGCTGTTTAAGAAAAAAGTTTCACTATGATACTCATGTGACTAGTACAGTTGAGTTGGGTAGTTCCAAACTTCCAGTGAAATCATTTTGTCTCACACACCAAAGCACAAAAAAGCAGTTTAAGTAAAACACAAGAAAAGCACTCAGACAGTGCAGTACTCTGCCAAGGCTGCTCAGTCGTTGTATGATTTCTGACGGATGAAATCTTTAAAAAATTCATGGTCTGCAGGGGTCATTTTGTAGTAGGACCGCAATTGTAGTGTTCACGTGTAGTCATAGTTACATCCAGACTATAAGCCCCATCACTGCCAAAATCTAAACACTTGGTCCTTGTGTCATTTCTGACCTTCCCTGAAAATTTTATCCAAATCCGTTTGTCCGTTTTTGAGTAATGTTGCAAACAGACAGACAAACCAACGCCAGTCGTCACAGAACTCTGCCATGTTCCTATTGCAACCTACACAAAACGATGAGTCTTGTTTACTGAAACCATGCCACTCTTCACATGTGAACCAGATATTGCCATGTTTTTTTAGATATATATTTTAATATTATGCAAAAATGCATAATAAAGTGAAGTGAGAAGATGCTCTCACACAAAATGACACCAAAACTGTAACCTCACCTCAGTGACAAAAAGAAAAGATACAGAAGCTTGCACCTTTTCTGAAACTCCTTCCCCCTTTAGTCATTTTCATTTAAAACATGTTTTTTATATATATATATATTTTTTTACCATTTTAAATTGAATATCTTTGAGTTTTATATTTTAGGAATTTGTAGTTAGCCCTTGTTATGGCCTAAGAAGTTACATGTTTGGAATGAGTTATGTTTTGCAGTAGGTTAAGCTTAAAGAGAGCTATTGGGGAGTTATTGTAGTCAGTAGAAGCTGCTGTTTATGGATTCCAGCTGCTGTAAAGCTCCAGCTGAGGTGTGTTTAAAGAGGACTGCTGAGTAAAGTGCAGACCTCCATCAAACCCTCCTCTAATTATCGCACTGAGATGCATCATTGAGATGCCACAAGATGGTTCACACTGCTGAAGTTTAACACGAGGGAATGCTCTCATGTTTTCAAATATGCGGTTGCAAATGATTATAAGCTTTTCTTTTCTCTCTCCCTTTCTCTTGTGTTTGTGTGTGTGTGTGTGTGCGTGTGTGTGTGTGTGTGTGTGTGTGTGTGTGTGTGTGTGTGTGTGTGTGTGTGTGTGTGTGTGTGTGTGTGTGTGTGTGTGTGTGTGTGTGTGTGTGTGTGTGTGTGTGTGTGTGTGTGTGTGTGTGTGTGTGTGTGTGTGTGTGTGTGTGTAGCCTCTAAGAGAGACTGTATTGAGCGCTTTGGACAGAGCACCATTGAGAGAATCAACCACGATGATGACGTTATCTGCACCACTGAATATTCTCGTATAGTGCCACTGGAAAATGGAGAGGTGAGTGTGTTTGCATATAAAATACTGTCGATTTGACCCTAAAACAATTAATTGATTGTTCAGTCATTCGACAAAAATTTATTTGCCAATTATTTGAATAGTCAATTAAGCACTTTAATCGTGTTTTACTCTTTATTTCTAACTAATTAAAAGTAAGGATTTATTGCCTGTATTTATCTTATATGACAAAGATGTAAGAAATTTGGACAAAACAAGCCATTTGAAGGAGTCATTTTGGACCCTGGGACATTGCAGTGAATTTAATTGATTCACTGTTTTCTTGCATGTTGCAAGATTAATTAATTAACTAACGTGTGCCTCAATCAATGATGAAAATAATCATTAATGCAGCCCAACACAGTGCTCTGTAGGTCATTCTGTTGCCTGAAGACTAACATTTTTTGAGATTTTCATTCAAAAGACACTCTCTGTTCTCACACATTTTTTTTCTACTTCTACTGTTCCTATAAATGTGCCAAGGATTACTGTTTATCTTCTTCAGGCATAGCTTCTGGACCAGCATACATAGGACATAAATGCAATTAAAACAGGATAACAAGATGAAATAGTACTTCTATTTTGTGCTAGTCAGAAAATTCATCCTGCAGTCCTATAAAGTACAATGTAAAAAGCCCATATTCTAGCTCTAGCAGAAGCTGCTCTAGTGAGGACTGTGAGGAAGCTGCTCATTTGTTGTTTGAGTTTCAAACTAGCTGCTAGGCAAGCGTTATGCAAATATGCTACATGGTGAAGTAGATAAGTAACAGAAGAAAAGCCTACACGTATCATGAGGCATGTCAGGCAGGTAAGAAGCTGTGTTGTCTGTGGAAGAAAATATCTGCTATTGTTGTGGACTTTGTAAGTTTCCATATTTTTACATACACATAGAAGCAGCTACATAATATAACACACTTATGGAAAGGGGAAAAAAGACAAAAATCATGAAATGGGATCTTTCAATCGCAGTGCAGTTCTATAAGAGGCAGTAACAAGTTAAATGTAAAACATCATATTTAGAAAGTTACCTTGTTATGACATTGTACGTATTTTGTGATTTAGTATGTTTGATGTCATATCTCTGATGTTTGCTGCTCTTTATCAATTTCTGACGTTCATACTTTGACACCTGTCTGTTAACTGATGTTATACTTCCACCCACTTCTCCCAGATTGTAGTGTCTTTGGTGAACGGTCGCCCCGGAGCGATGAACTTCTCCTACTCTCCGGTGCTGAGGGAGTTTACAAAGGCCACCAACATCAGGCTTCGTTTCCTGAGAACGAACACGCTGCTGGGACACCTGATGGGCAAAGCGCTCCGTGACCCCACTGTCACCCGCAGGGTGAGGCAACACAGCAAACTAAAAACCTTATCCTCAATCAATTAGCACTATTGTCATGGTCTTATATTCATTTGTAATGAGTGACTGAAGGACAACAAAATGTCATTTTACATCTAAACATTATAGCTACATACCTAACCTTCTGCACCCTGTGGTGGCCTTCTCTCTTAAATCAGGTCAAACAGTATCTGTGAGTTCAATTTACTGTCAGACTCACTAATTGAGTCAACTGAATTTGTTCAGTGGAAGGAGGGAGGGTTGGAAAGGATATGCAAGGCTTTATATAGTCAAGGTTTGTTGGATAACAGGTTACTTGCTATCCTCAGCTTGTAGCCAAAACAGCCTCCATACGACCTCCAGGAGCCTCCATACGCCCTCGCACAAGCCTGAACATCTGAAGTACATGTAGCTCAAAGCTGAACTTAAGTGCAGTAAATGGATGAATGTACTTAGTTACTTTCCACCACTGTCTTCAATCTAAGCTAAGCTTCATATTTACCATACAGACATTAGATTGGTGTTGATCTTCTCATGCGACTGTAGGCCAGAAAACACATCTTCCAAAATGTGATACAGTTCCATAAAGTTTGAAAACGTATTGATGATCGCTGTTCATGTTGTGTGTTGTTGATTTCCTGCAGTACTACTACAGCATTAAAGACATCAGCATCGGAGGACGCTGTGTGTGTAACGGACATGCTGAGGCCTGCAATGCCAAGGACCCCAATGACCCCTACAAGTAAGAAACAAAGTTGTACCTTTGAAATTCACATATTCACACAAATACACACACAGAGAATCAGGGAATCAGACTACATTGTCATGACTCATACACTTGTGGCAAACTAACATAGTTACTGACTGGATTTGTTAGTGTGTCTGTTTGTTTGTGTGCTTGACTGCACTAAGATGAGAGGATGTCTTGGTAAACACGGCAGCTCATAAACATGATGAATCTTATTAAGGTGGCTTAAAGCTCTCTGCCTGCTCCGACACACATCCACCGACACACACTCAAACACACACTAGGCACTGCAAAAAGCCCGTTACAAAATTCATATCCCCGAGCTATGAGTCTGATCTGAAGCACAAGGGTTCAATTATTCTTGGCTGTGGTTTCACTCTGTTCCAGTGCCATCTGTGTTTTCACAGTGACATATACCTGCATGCCTGTAATGCAAATAAGATGCAAGATTTGTTACGACAAGTCCGACATGCTGGAAAAAGGAGAAGAGGGTAAAATCTGGCATTTGAATGAAGTGAAAACTAAGCTGCATTGAATAAAGAAGCACTAATCTGTAGGGCTGGGATGAATAGCAGTTTCTGGGCTCCGGATATTCGGCCCCAATTAATGACAAATGTCCAAATATTCGGTTTGGTTCAATGATGAAAATATTCGGATCTCAAAATAAATATTCGGATACCACTGTCACCACCGAATATTTGGAAATTCGGGTCCAGCCCTACCATTCTGCATCTTTTTTATATAAATAAATGTCTTTCATGACCAGAGATTTGATCAAGGTCCAGTGTCAAGTCAGTAGAAGTGTGTATGTAATATAAGAGATCATGTTACTGTCAGCAGTGTCAAATCTCAAGCAGAAAGCCAAAGTATCAACTTGATGTGTGACATTACTTTAAATCTCTGTCAGTGGAATTCTGCTTTTGAAAGGACAATAGCTATTGTTTTGTATTGAATTTAAACTAATTCTGTGTAAGTTTGCAAGTTCAAGCTTGCAAAAGCGTTGAAATTCTTTGTCCGAATGCTGAACAAATTCTGAAAATTTTGCTACAAATTCAATGACAGAACAAAATCTGAACAAAATTAAAATGGACCAAAGCCTTTAGTGTAAAACTCTGTTAATTATGTAACATGTTGGACCAGCTGAAGGTGTGTGAGAGATTGGGAATGAAGTTGTGTGAAAACTGTTATAAGCAGAGCTCTTTGACTGCATCTGCTGCAGCAATAATGGGCAGGTAGACATGTTGTTCTAACACCAGCTGATGTTATTTCTAATTCAGGCAGATTCAGTCCAGATGAAAGCATTCTATTCCATCCACATGATATATCAGGACACTACATTCTGAATTACAGCACACATATTTCCAGACATGACAATCTGGTGAGCCTGTAATGGCTTTATGTTTGTGCAATGCGGCGCAGAAGTATTAATTTTTACTGAGTCTTGTAAGTGCAAACCACTTGTTTTTGGCAAATTCATAAATGAAATATGTAGAATAAAGTGATTTTGATGAGATATAACAATTTTAAAGTTACATTTGGTGAAGTTTCCCCACCAAACAGCACGAGTTCTTCAAAGACCATTGGTAAGCTTTTATGGTTTCCGGCTCTGATAAATTGTGTAAATTTTAATATTTTGTTAAAGCGATGTTCTTTTCAAACCTCCCTGCAGGTTTCAGGCTTCAGAGAGTTAAATGTAAAGGAAGAGAAAAGGTGCAAACGTAAGCATCAACCTAATAAGAGACAAGGAGAAGGATGATGGGAAGACGTAGAAAATTGTTGTTTTTCTCAGTGCGTTCATGTAGTT
Source organism: Amphiprion ocellaris (assembly GCF_022539595.1). Classification (NCBI taxonomy): domain Eukaryota; kingdom Metazoa; phylum Chordata; class Actinopteri; family Pomacentridae; genus Amphiprion; species Amphiprion ocellaris. Next base: position 16,504,230 of record NC_072773.1, read on the forward strand.
TCATGGGAGAGAAACTGCTGAGATGCTCAGATGAGGAAGTAGGAGAGGAAGACTTATTCTCTGATTACAACCTGCATACAAATAAACTTCCCGTCCTTTGTTTATTTTTATTGTTGAGGTAAGAAAGACAAGACGGGGCTTGTTTTAATAGACATGGATATAGCGTTGGCTGTGTGTGAGGCAATTTCCAGATAAGTGTAGGTCTCAGAAGTGGAAGTGGGCAGTATGTGATTAATTTAATAGTACGTGTGAATGTGTGTTGCAGATGTGGACTGTATGAGCTGGTGTCTGTGCAGCTTACGCATGTGTGTAGCTCCCTGCAGGCGGTGGATTTTAAAATAAGCCATCATTACTCTGTCAAATTAGTCACATACAGTACACACACACACACAGAGAGAGAGAGACACACACACACACACACACACACACACACACACACACACACACACACACACACACACACACACACACACACACACACACACACACACACACACACAGAGACACACACACACACGAGCAGCCACATATCTGCCTGTTGGTTTTCCGTCTGTCTTATTCTTTGTGCATGTCCACACATGTAGTTTTGCTCTATATCACAGTTTTTTTCTTCTCTTACATATGGAAAAAAAAAAGAAGAAAAAAAAATCACACACGCATTACCACACACACACACACACACCTTTGTACAGACTTGTTGAAGGAATTTGGAGACAGTCTTGTGGAACGCCGGTGATGCAGCTCTTGTCACAAATCACTCTTGTTGTTGCACTTGAGTGATTTGGGAATTTGGGAGGAAAAGACGGATATTAGAGGGAGGAGAGGGAGACGGGGGAGGGATGGTGAGACAGTGTGATGTACATACAGTGGAAGCACATGCACTGCTGGTGGGACGCCTTTACACAGTGACCCCAACTTCCTGGAGATGTTTAAGCTGTGCTTTGATTGACAGTAGATAAAGAGGCACAGATGGCTCAATCTTCCCTTGTTAACCTGGAGGTCAGGATTTCTCCTGGGGTGGGTGTGAAAAAATACTATTTTGGATTTTTCTCAGATTGTTTTACTTGAATTTTAAGACTTTAACTGACAGTGACTTTCTTGATTTATTGGTTGTTTATTTCAGACTATAAAATCTACTTAAACAATTTCTTTGATTATTTATTTTACAAAAATTGAAAGAAACTTGAATCATGTACAGCATTTATTCAAGTGCGCACAAGTGTTTCCAGTGTTGGAAAAAGGTGGCTAGACATACAGATACTTTACTGCTTGCATTTTTAATGTTTCCATACTTGTCTCCTCTCAGCCTGCAGTTCAGCCAGAAAGTCCCTGAATTTTTGCCACCTGAGTTTGATTGCAGCTGAGTCAGTAATCATCTAAAGGTTGACTGAGATTATACACAATTTGGTGACTGCAAATGGTAATTGACACATAACAAAGTGTTCTTCATCAAATATTCTAGCTTATCACTTTTTCTGTCCAAAAACTGATGGGCAGTAAAAATTCTTCCTGTTTTTACAGTTTCTTGCTGCTCTAAATTATGGAATTTTGTAATTTTTGGAAAATAACATGCATTTTCAACATGTGTCTAAAGGTGTTACCAACACTGGAAAAAAAATGCTGACTCTACATACTTTTGATATTTTCCTACTTGCATCTTTAATATGTTTCTGTTGTTATGTCCTATCTTCTGTTTGTAAACAGTCTGCAGTTTGGCTGAAAACTCTCCAAATTTTTGTCACATGACTGTTGATCTGCACTCAGTCACTAATGGCTTAATAGTATTTTTTATTTTTTGGGTGATTTGTTTAAAGATAACTTGCCTTTCAAGCCTGCCAGTGAATTCGGGACTTCAGAGGGTTAAATATCCGTAAAAAAATGTTGAAATATGTTGGTGCTGATGGTGGATCGCAAGTAGGCAACACTGTGTTTTAATGGGCCACAAGCCAAAATAGTGATGAGGACGATGACAGAACATCAATTTTAAAGACTTTACCTCGGAAGAAACCACTGATACACCTACAACAGCAAAAAATGCAGGAATCCACTGATAAAAGTCAGATAAGGATGGAAGGATGTAAAGAAATAATGAAGAAAGAATGAAAAAAATGATGTTTGATGAATGAGATGGTAGAATCGTAAATGAAATGTGGAAGGAAAGATGGAGACAGAGAGATGGAATCCTTTAGTGAGTGAAAAATAACAGACAAATTAAAGAGCTAATTTGAAACAGACTCTTTTTATCCTTGCAATAGTAAATGTTACATTACTTCAACTCTATTAACAATCACTGTGAGTTAAGAAACTGTCCTGCACTTTCTTCCGTCATAATGCAGCCTGTGTTTTGTGGAATCTGAACTGCAAACTGTTGAGTGTCTCTGCAGTGCAGCTGCACATCGAACCGTTCAGTCACCTGCTGCCTTCAAACACAGAGCCGCAGTCATCAGAGCCGCTGTCATGTTTAACACACCTGCATGATAGAACAACGTTAAACAAAGTCGCGGGCTGATCTAAATTCTCAGATAAAGCCAAAGCTGGCTGCTGTACATTCCTTTGCTCTGACACAAACCAGACAGAGAACCTCCAAACTGCTTGATGAGGTCAGGAGGGATTTATTGGAATTCCTTAACCCATGTTCCCATCAATCAAACACCTGCCTGCGTGAAACAAGTGTAATGTAATCTGTGCTGTATTCTGCGTCCATTCTCGCAGTGTTTATTGATCTCATTTAAAGAGTCTTTTGAACATAAAATATAATCCACATTGCAGCAGATCAATCCAGAATCAGATCCTGCTCCACTCCTCTGTTTAAAATACCTCAATTCTGTCTGAATTGCATATTTATACCCACTGCAGGACCACAGCTATAACTGTTTAAATGCCAGTCACACAACAGAAGACTACTTTAAACTGTTTGAAAGGCATCATATCATAGTGATTGTTTTTTCCATTAAGGCATCATCATTCTTTTATGTGGTGAAATGCCCAGATGAGTCACAAATTAAACACTGTCTGTCTCTGGAAGCTCAGTCTAATCTTTGGTAATGACACACAGCTGTGCCTAAAGGTGAAATCCATGTAAGGCTGTTTTCTGCCTGTAATTTGTCTCTGATAAATGGAGCCTTCAGCTTGTGACAATTTTCAGCAAAGTATGTCTGGACTGTCGCTGATTTTAACACTGGAAAAATGACTGGGAACAAAAACAGCATGCAGCTTTTTCTTTTTTTTTTTATTGTTGAATGTGGAACAAGACATTAACCATGGCTCATTTCTATTCAAATGTCCCAGTAAGCCATAATCAGCGTGTCAGTGAGTTAGCATTGCACCAGGACCCTGAAACTGAAGCAGCTAAATGGAATTCAGCCATCATAGATTTTATTGTTTATTGCTGTGCTTTTCCTACTTTCAGGTGCATTATGAAGTGCACATACACCAGTCCAAAAGACACCGTTCAAAATAGAGTAGAGAAATCGCTTTAACAGAATTCATGTACTACATTCACTGAGGAATTTACTGTAGAACCGTAACACAGCAACTCTTTAACTACAGTTCCTTCCTCCTTTTCTTTAGTTATTGTACCAACACTTCCCTGACACCCATAGGAAAAGTCTGCTTTCTCTTGCCCAGGTTTATTCTCAATTACTATTAAATACGCACACATGCACAGGCTCCAGCTACGCTAATGAATAATCCAGATGTGGCCTCGCCTCTCAGAGCTGTGATCCTGAACTGAAGGTGATGCAGCAAAGTGAAACCAAATGGGGCTGAACCGAACAAACTCTGACCAAGCAGCCAGCTGGCAGCAATATGATAAAACATGATGTCTTATAAAGCTGTCCATGTTTTTTTAGTATCTCTCCATTGTCTAAACTTTATCACAAGCAAAATCTGGTCATTGCACCACTAATTTGGATTGTTTATAATTTTTTTAATGGCATCTGCACTGGCAACAACCACGCTGGAGGCATTACGCTTTCAGGTTGTCCATCCATCTGTCCCATTCTTGTGAACATAATATGTTTTGAACAACTGGAGGGAAAGTCTTTAAATATGGCACAAGTGTTTGTTTGGACTTGGAAGACGATGCGTTTAGATGTTGGTGGTCAATATGGTAATTATGACAAAATTTCACACACATGTCTAATATGTCTACATATCAAGGTTTTGCCCCACCGTAAACCAATAGGATATCGTTTTTCAAGATAATACACACTTTAAGTGTATTTAAGTGTATAGTGCATAGGCTTGATAATTAAATAGCTGAGCCTCTTCCGGTTTTTACTGTAGTGACTTGAGGAAGCGGTCAATTGCATTACAGGCAATTCCATGTTGGCAATCAAAGAGCATTCTTGGGGTTTGGCCAATGATGGGCCACCATGACAAAGGCTTCTGTGATTCTTAATGACCTCCAGCCAGAACTCATCAAACAGAGACAGCGTTTCTATATCCCAGTGTTCTGTGTAACAGAGCCAACTTAACGGTCCAAATCATGTTTCCGCTGACTAAAACAGCAACGGGGCAAAAGTCAACTGGGCTCATTTTGTTATACCAATGAATTAACTTCCAATTATTACTTATTAAAATTATTTAAAATTTGCATTTCTGAAGTCCTTTCACAAATTGTGCTCCCCCTTTACCTCTGTCAAACAAAGGTTCAGGTTTCGGTTAAAGCAGATGCTGATCAGTTAAAAAGTGTCTTGACCTCTTTGAGGTTAAATTGAGACTTCCTTAAATAGAATAACATAATGAGGTGATCACACCCATGAGGTCAAATCTGAACAGACATGGATGTAAAGTGCAAGTTGAACGATTGTTTGAACCATAATTCTAGTCATCTGTGTGATTATCTATGTAGAATTATCACAAACATCAATTCTATTCTACATATTTCGACATTGATTACACAATTTTTTAATTACAAAAAGCATCCCACCTCTTAAAGTTAAATACATAAGCTATGTACAGCACGAAACTTAAAGTAAATATATGCTAAATGTACCTTTACCTATCATACTTGTAATAATATATTTACTCATCTTAGAAAACCTGTGGTTACTTTTCCCGTTAAAGCTCCACATTGTTCACATGACGCCCACAATATAAACTCATTGTCCTCACAGAGAACATACTGCAAGTCACAGCATTCCATACAATTTACATAAATTCAAGCATTGCAGCAACACAGTACAGTGCATACAGTACTGTTGGTTTAATATTGCTGCCCAGTTCACTTTCAAAAGATGCCTATCAGTGTTCTTTATTACTGTAATCTTCTAAAAACCCTCTAATCCCACAAAAAGGGAATGAAGCCAGACTCCAGAAATTATCCACGTCCAGGAGGTACTGTGTATTTAGGTCGACTCTACTCTTTGTGGGCTACTCATCATCGCCCTATAGACACGTTTTGTTAAACTGCCATACATTCTCATGGTGGTATAAACACTTTCTGCAGTATATACATATAACTCAGCTTACCCTGAGGGCTCCAGAAAGACATTAAAGCTCACATACTCTGTGAAATCTGAACTGTATAATTAGAGCCTTTTGAACACCTTGGTGTATTCTGAAGTGGGTTGAATTACACATAATTATGTTTGGAAGATATATAAAATGTCAGACAAACTAGCTCTGCAACAAATTGTAGTGTCTGAGAATTTGTTTTAGGCTAGAAGTACCAGATTGGAGGCATTAATATAATATACCTGAACCAGTCATGCACTATAAATTGGTTCAGCTTACTTTAGTGGTGAAAACTCTCACTACATCATCTAAACTTTCCATTGTGAGCATTAAGCTGGTCTTAATTCTATAAGCAGCCTGTGGGAAAAGGAGAATTCATGCACATCACATTTTTCCTCTGCATGAGGCGACGCAGGTGAGTAGATAATTGAGTGTATGCATGACAGCAGATACAGTATATGTACATATATACACGTTTTCTTACCTCTTGTTCTCCAAAGGTGTTCCAAACACACGGTGCTCCACATCTGCCGTCTGAAACTACAAATATCTGCTCACATGTAACCTGACCCCTCAGAATCAGCAAGGTTTTTTGTACAATAACTTAAGTATATTGAATGAAACCATGTAATATTTTACCTTTATACTATGAGTATTTTCAGAGTTGCAAATACAGGAGAGACATGAAATTTTCAGGGCTGAAAAGCACATTTTATTTCTGCAATCAAATCAATATTACGCGCACTCCAGTTGTCACACTCTCAAGCCAAAATCTCATCAGCACAATTTTTTCTATAACCAGCTTCAAGCAACAATATTATGCAATGTGTCATAATTTTAAGAGCAAAAGTATGATAGTTTAATGCTTGTGACATAGAGAATAGAAAATGGCAGTGATACCCTGGATGTGTTCTCTGTCTTCTGACATAGGAAAAATGCATTTTGGGTCAACTTTTTGGGGTCATATTACCATGTGGGATAGGCGATTTATATAGATCAACCAAATACTGACATTTTGAGGACACAAAGTTACCATTCCTCAGTTAAACACTCAGCTGATTTCTTAGGCAGAACTCTGATGAGTCTCTGCAAGATACAGAATTAAACACAGATTGGGCCTTTTGTAAATTACTGTCAATTAAGAAATTCTTTTTGGCAGTGACGCCGACCTTTGACATTGGATCATCATGCCTATCTGAAGCTAATACTGAGTTTAACAAATCAAGTGAGTATTTTCCAGGCAGGTTACAAATGTGTTAGTGTAATATCACTTCCTGGTACATCAGCCAAACTTCATAAAAAGAGGAAAAGGGGGATTTTTTTTTTTTTTTGGTCTAATCAGATATTTTCAAATAAAATGTAAAATATATGGAAGAAAGCCTAATAACAATATTCAAATAATAATGCAGATAAATTCGAATTTTTTTTTTAAAGAAACCATATTTGCAGCATATGAACTGTACTTTTAATGCCTAACTATTCAGAATTTCAAATAAACATGAATCTCAAATTCAGCTTCATATTTCTGTGAGCAATGAACAGTAACAATCTTCAGTCATGGAGTTGTTGGTCCTCAACTAGCAATAAAAACCAGGAAGTAGTGAATTTGGGTGGAAACCCTCCATTGAAAGTCATTTCCTACAGTGCTTGAACGGAGCTGATTTGCAGCAAGGAAAGGAAAAAGGGATGGAGAGCCAGCGAGTTAGAGGAATGCACAAGGGAGAGTGAGTTGAGCTGAGAGTGTGAGAGAGAGATTGAATGAAAGGATCTGATAGTGAAGGTGAAAGCTGGAAACACAATCAAGCCTGTTGAAACACAACACATACACGTTATCAGCACAGGCCAGAACGCAAAAAAATACCTCCCCACCATCGAAAGGCCTTCATAAAAGACCTTCAGACATTTTGAACCCGAAAAAAATGGTTCTATTAAAACTGGATAGTTGTAGTGAATAACGTGATTATGTTGTGGTACAGGCTCATGTCAGAGGATGGGATATAATGAGCAGCAAGTGGACAGTCAGTGCCTGAAGTTGATGTGTTGGAAGCAGAAAAATTGGGCAGCGTAAGGATCTGAATTACTTTGATAAACTTTGATGGGAAGATGCCCAAGGCTCAGTGATACATATTAGGCTGGTATGTGTGGTCCAATAGACCAGTGGAGCCACTGCAGCAAAAACGGCTGAAAACCTTAATGCTGCTGTGATAGAAAGAAGACGCTGAGCATCACAGCTTGCTGTGTATGAGGCTGTGCAGCTGTAGACCAGTCATGATGACCCCTCTCCACCACAAATGACACCTACAGTACAATGGACCTATGGCTATCAGAGCTAGATCATGGAGGAAAGGAAGCAGGTGGCTTGGTCTGATGAATCATGTTTTCCTGTACAACATGTGGGGAGCTGGATGCACGTGCCATTTAACTAGGAAAGAGTTTGCAGCAGGATTGGAATACGGCAATCAGGTGGGAGCAGTGTGACACTCTGGGCATGTTAGAAACTTAAACACTGTTGCAGACCTTGTACACCCATTCATGGCAGCAGTATTCCCTGATGGCCTCTTTCGGCAGGATAATGCTTCCTGCCACGCTACAAGCATTATTCAGGACTAGTTCAAGGTGTTGACTTGACCTCCACATTCCCCAGATCATAATCCAATCGGGCCTTTGTGGGATGTGCTGGAAAAAAAGAGTCAGATCTACTGAGACCACACCTCATTTTAAAGTGTCTGCTCATAAAGTCCTGGAGCTTGATACCACAGGATACCCACAGAGGTCTGTGGAGTCCAGGCCTCAGTGGGTCAGAGCTGTTTGGTGTCACAAGGAGGAGCTACAAAATATTAAGCAGGTGGTTTTAATGGTTGTGGCTTAGTGGTTTAGATCCAAATTTGAAATAACACACTAACTCACAACTTGAAAAGCATGAGAAGAGCTGCTCTAACTTGGCTTTGTGGGCAAAATCAGGTATGATTGTGCAGCTGTATGTCTTATCTCTCACCTCAGTTTATTCAGGCACTTATTTTCAAAGCGGTTGCCAGGTTTTTCTCATATGAAACCCTGAAGTCAAACTGTGGGTTGTTCTATCAAGTGGTATGTTTGTCCAGGCAGGCACAAAAAGGTTTTTGCTCATATTTCAGTGGTAGAGAGGTTTTACAGTTGTCATCAGCTACTCTTATCAGGTGCAAAGTGCCTGACAAAACTGTCTTATTTCAAGATCCTTTCATTTTTTGGACCTTTTACTGTATCAAATGGTCTTCATCAGCAGATCAAAAAACCTGCAAAATAATTTGGATCAGTGCCTATTGACAAATACTTGTACTTAACTAAAGTAGGTGGGCAGTTAGTGTTCACATATGTCACCATTCTGTTCAAATGTTATGGACATTTTCAGGGCTTAACTCCATTAACTAAATATCTCAGTTTCTCTTTGCGCAATAACCAATAGATCTATTTCAGTCAAGCGAAATGATCTCCTTACATAACACCTTTCTGCTCTAGAGATTCGGGCAATATGTAGGCATCAAAGTTTGTTTGGTTATTTCCTTGATCTCCTTTAATGATAGGTCCCCAAGACAAAAGACAGCTTAAAAAAACATTAAGGTGCCCTTATAAACAATAATGCTGGGCTCAGACTAAAAGAGTTTTAAAATCTTACCAGATTTAGAAATCAGGTTGTTTCATAGGGTTAAACTTCACAGATATTCTCTTTAATCTCAGACATGCACACAACACTAAGATTGAAAAGCATTGGCACATCACACTTTCCGGGATATTATTAGGATTACCATGTCAGACAGACAGTTACCCACCTCATGTGATCTCATTGGGAAGCAGATATAAACAAAATGGAAGCTGTGGCCCAACAGCTTGCTGTAACGCTAATGATACTTTGCAGTGAGAAAAGCACAGAGCCTGAATGTTAAGTCTGTGTGCTGTTATGGAGTTTTAAGGTTAGGATCAGTAAACGCCTCACAATACCAACTAGTCTGGGCTAGCCATCACTTCTAATGTCCTGGACCAGATTTCTTCTCTGAATGTCAGGAGGCATGAAATAGGGTTGTTCAGCCCAGAACTCCTGTAGTGTGAACCTGTGTAGAGTTTGCTTCTTTTAATCATTTCAAGATCCCTACGTTTCTATTATAAATGCAGAGGGCCAAAGTCCTCAGTCAAACATATATTCAAAATCTTCTCTTACGCTAGGGGTGCCCTGATGAATTTTTTTTTTTGCCTCAGTCCAGAGTCATTTTGTATTTAGTATCTGTCAAAAGCAAGTCCCAATCTATTACCATTTTCATGTATAGTACACACTTCTCACTGTTAAACACTGTAGTGACCAGAGGAGATGGTCACTCTGACTATAGGCAGTTAATTTTGGCAAGCAGAGGGTGTTGTGGGGGTTTAGCTAGCAATGGGCCACCATGACAGAGACTTCTGTGACGTTTCATGGCCAGCCAGAGCTCATGTGTTTTAGACTGGTTGGGATCAACTAGGATAGCATTTCTATTTCTTCATGCCATATGTGACAGCTGGTTTTGCAGCCAAAATGATGTGCCTGTTGACTTAATCACCGTGTTTTACTTTTGTTTTTGAGAATGGATTAATAATGCAGTTGATTATTGACTAAGAAAAGTAATTAAAACCTGCATCTCTAGCATCCTGCTACAAAATGTGCTCTCTCTTTATAACATCTGTGTGACAGGAGATGTAGACAAACTGTCGTGCTCAGGTTTGTGCCAATATCGATCAGTTTATTATAATATTAGCACCTGTTGTTTCCCTGGAGCAGGAGTCGAAGGTTTGTGAGCAGCGAAATGATGGTATAAAACTAATGGAAAAGGACAGAAATAACACGTCGGGTGATTTTCAGAAGATTTTTTCCTTCCTTTTGATCACACTTCTCACTCCCGTGACTCCAGTCCTCTGTATTTGTCTCTGTTTGACCGGTTAAGAGGACTCAGAGATGAGAGAATAGCGTTAAGGGATTTTTTTTTCTCCCTCCCTGCTGGGGTTTGGCCACACTCTGCAGGCAACAAGTTTACAGACTAATCCGATTAAAAGCTGGGGTGAAGCAGTCAGCCTCAGTCAATGAAGGAGAAAGATTAACTCTTTCGTTGTTTGGGGGTCTATTTCCACTTTTGTCTGTTCTATTCACTCCTTTTTATTTGTTTCTTTCTTCCTCTCCCTCTCTGGGATGAGAGTCACAGCATAAGAGTGAAGGAATGTGAACTTCTGAGGAAAGTTCAAATGATGTTTTACCCTAAACACAATGGGCTGAGATAGGTACAAGTTTCTGCCTTTCGTGCGTCTGTGTGTGCTGAACTGTTTGGTTATGTCTCTATAGCTGTAGAAACGTTTTATTTTCTCACGTGTTGTTTTGATTGTTTACAGGTTACAGTGCGACTGTCAGCACAACACCTGCGGCGTGTCTTGTGACCAGTGTTGCCCCGGATACAACCAGTTACCATGGAAACCGGCCACGACCTACAGTGCCAACGAGTGTGAACGTGAGTGCGGCCTGATACTATGCACCGGCACACACAGAGTTTAATCACTGAACCCTGCAGAGGAATGTGTTTCATGTGTTGGTTCAACAGAATGAGTTGGCCTTAATTTAATGAAGCTGAACAGACACATGGGCTGCAGGGCTGCTGTTCGCTTTCTTCATAACTTTCACATTTCAGTGATGGACATTTGTGGTTCAGTGTTTAGGAATATGCCCAATGTATTTAGAAGATATGCATTTGTTTAATGGTATTTATTCATGCTGAATGAGCTCTCTCTACTTAAAGAGTCCTCCGGAATGGATCAGGCAATATTAAGATCTTTTTTCTTTACATTTTAATTTTAAACCATGCTTTTTGTTGCATGCTATTCTGTACTTTACTCACACTCAATCTTCCTTCAAAACAGCCTCTTTTTCATTTTTTTACTTTTGCCTTTTTGTTATTTTTTTCATAGTCTTTTCTTCTTCCTTGTTTGTAGGTCATGTTATTAGAAATAAAACAACATTATTGATCTGAAAAATTAAACTGAATTCTGGTTTAATTCCAGTTCTTAAAACTACGAGTAATTACTATAATAACAAACATCTTCATTTCTATAAATCCCTTTAGAACACAAGCTCAAAGGGTACTTTACAATAAAGAGCAACCACAAGACATTGAAGAAGAACAACAATGGGATATTTTTTAAAAATAAAATGCAATAGTAAAGAAAACATAAAGTATTAAATAGTGGAAAATAGACATTATTTTGTAATAATTTGTGTAATTCTCCTTTTTTATCATATACATACAGTATATATTGCATAGTAGGTTGATTTTAAACCAATTTTATGTTAGAACCTCAGTTGGAATGTGGAAATATTTTTTCTTTCTTTCTCATAATTCATTCATTGACTCCTAAAAACTGAAAAAGTAGAGTCAATACATTTGAAGGTTGAATATTGAATTGAGATGCAGTACTGTTGGAGTTAAGGTATAGTAAACTTAAAGTTCAAGCTTCCTCAAGTATTTCATCAAGATGATCAGCTAAAAGCTTTGATCCTGCCCGAAAACAATGTCTGACTGTTCCCTGTTTGAGTCTGTCGGGGTGAACTTGGTGTTATCATAACTCTGGTTATATTTACACACGAGAGCCATCTGTTATCAAAACTCTAGTTATATTTAACAAGGACCAACATGGGTATCACAATGGCAAAAAGTTCACTAAAGGTCAGCATGATATGAAGCAGAGGGAGCCACTTCCTGCAGTAGCACTACAGTAGTGTGGTCTAGGATGAGGCTGAGACTGCAGTGAGGAGTTTTTCACATGACGACGAGATCTAATGAAAGATGTGACAGATTAAAAGATTGTTGCGTTGTGTTATGGGAAGCGTTGGATCCAGTGTTTTTGGTGCTTAAGCCAAACTACAGAGCATAAGTCTGGATATTTCAGCTTCTTCTGCTTTGAGTTTGAGCATTTTTTTGTTTTGTTTTATGAAAGTGCAACATTAATAGCTGGAATATCCCGTTAGTCCTCTGTAGCCCCAGCAGTTTCTGGGTTTGTGGATGATTTTGTTTCTGTGCTTTCTGTGGAAAACACACAACCATGGCAAGTAGAGAGACGTCAGAAATGTCTTTTTATGCAGCTGACCAAAAAAATGAATTTAGAAAAGTTGAACTTCATTAATTTTTTTCATAAAAACCGAAAAAACCAACAACTGCAACAACAAAAAAAAACTTTGTTTAATCCCTGAATTTTTGTCACGTCGCAGTAGAGTCAATAATAGCTTCTATGTTATGCTAAGGAGAGCAGATTTTTTGGTTTTCTACAGAATCTCGTGAGACCCAACAGTTCATTTTAGGCAAATTTTTAAATTAGGAATGTAGAATAAAGGGGTTTTAATGAATTATCACAGTTTTAAGCCCTGATGTAGTTAAGTTTTCCAACCAAAACAGAGCATCAGAGAGTAACCTAAAGACAAACCGTTAAAAATGTGATGATTCTCTGTTTTTACAATGTCTGACTGATAAGTGGTGTGAAATTTGGCACTTTTGTAAAGACAGCATGTCTTTCAAGCTTGCCAGCAGGTTCAAATGGTTAATTGGTAACTTGCATTTTAAAGCCCAACTGTCTTCTGATTTATAGCTTCCAAAAGTACATTTTGACACATGTGGGGTTATCTGTAGGATCCTGCTGTTAGGCTGAGGATGAGGTTTGCACACAAACGACAACTCAGATACGAGCAATTCAAAATTAGCCCGAGGTGTGAGCATAAAGTAACAACAGTTATTATGATGCTATTTAAAAAACTGTAGCAGAACAGAAGCATCCTCCGTCATCCAGGGCAGAAGTAATCCACATAGGAAACCCACAAGCTGTCAGAAGATATGCATGTAATCAGCCTCAGACTCATAGAATTTCAGATCAGCTGAATGACTGCTCCTTTTTTTGGATTACTTCGAGAAAGGAAAAACTCAAATGTGCCTCAGCCTTGAGAAAAACACTCAGCACTATCAGGCTGCAGTCAGAGCTGGAGGATAAGGAGCGCTGGTTTATTCGGCCGGCACCTCTCAGGCGCTGAGAGTCAGATAAGAACAAAAAGCTATCAGGATTTCACTGGCTCTGTGTGAAGTGTAAAAGTTTGTCTGGGCTTTGAGCTCATGTTCTTCTTAAGTATACTGTTCTCTTTCTTTTATCTTCTGGTAGATGGTGGCGTCTTCTTACTGTATGCTTATATATGTAACTGCTGAGGTTAAATGTGGGCCACTGGACTCAGTCTTTGGTGAAACTAGTGCAAAATTAAGTCATTCAGTTGTATTCAGGTGGATTCCCACATTTTCACATTATAAGCTTTTCAGCTGTTTTTATTTTAAATTAGGTTTTTTATTTGGAGTCTAGTCAGCAACAGGGCTACACAAAATATAATTCCAGCACTGACAATGCGATATGATCGTACATGTGACAAAAACAAAAATGGTGACACCACATATCATTGATATTTTACTACTTTACTCCTTAAGTTGACTACATACATTTAACATTTTCTCTGTAGTTGTCTCCAGTTTTATGTAAACACTGCCTGCAGCTCAGCCCAGTTAAAACTGAAAGGTCCTTAATTTTTTGTCATGTTACTGACAGTTGTGCTGTGCTCACTATTTTTATTAATTTGTTTAATTTATTCATTCATTCATTCATTTCTTTATGTGTTTGTTTTTACATAATGTGGTTGATGCTAACAGTTTGTTTTGGTCATTTTTTTAATGAGACATGTAGGAACCATTGATTTTGTTTGAAAATAAGTTTATATTTGGTTATTTTTAGTTTTTTCTGATGAAACTTAAAGTCACAATTTGTGGAGTTCAAGGAGCGTCGGAAAGTTGAAAATCTGACAGCTATGATAAATAATGAAAAGCTATTAAAGCTGTTCACTAAAGTTGAAAAGCACCAGACTGCAATCAGACATGAAATAAGCCTTTTATGGTGCTAAAAGCATCCCCAGTCGTCCTATCTTTGCTTCAAACCATCTGATAAGTGACTTTCATCAGTGTTCCTGCAGGAAATGAATCAGCCGGTGTGGCTGTATTAATCACAGCTTCTCTCGTTTCAGTGTTTTTGATGTGTTTGCAAACAAACATATGATATGTGATCCTCAGCAGTGTGTAATCTCCTGTGCTAAATGAACACCTGCCAGAGGAGCCGGGTTTCAAAACAACAGCTCCATCTGAAGTGACTTCACAGAGCTGACTGAGATTAACACTCGGTTACACAGACTTATACTTGCTCTTACTGCTAGCTGCTGACTAACTGCTTGTTTTCCTCTCCGATGTTTTTCCTCTCTTGTTTCTCCTCTTTTTTTCCCGGCTCTCCTGCTTCTTGTCTCTTGGCTAGAAGCTGTTTTACCCTCCAGGTGAATTCTGACATTATTGCTAAATTGTGTTTGTGAACATTTGTGCAACTGTGCATATGTTTTTGTTGTTGTTGTTGTTGTTGATGTTTTTCTATATATTACTTCACTAGTTTGTGAGAAGATCCACAAAGCTGGACGCTGTGTAGTTAATGATGTAAATATGAGTTTATGATTGATCCTAAATAAATGAAAAACAAAATCATCATCAGGAAGATAAATAATGAAAGTAAAGAAATATTGCAGATTAAAATTAACTATTTACAAAATGCTAGAGATGGAGCTTTAACATTGAACCACTCAAATGCACGGTAATTGGGCAAAAATACAAGTAAGGTACATTCATTAGCCTCCTGTAACTTTCAACAGCATCTCGGAGTCCTTAGCAAATAAGTTGTCATCCTTTCACACTCTTTAATTGAGTTTGACTGTTGATTATTTTGATTATTATAACTCACTTATTATGGTTTGTAGGGCTGCACCTGACTAAAGATTTTTTCTGATTGACTAGCAGTTGTTAATTCAGGCCATTAGCCAACTACTTACTGAAAGTTTATTATGTATCTACTGAATTTCCCAGATGTGTCTGGGTGGTTTTTTTTGTTCCTGTCACACTTTTACTCACTGTTGGCTCGTTTTCGCTACAGTATAAAGTCCTGCAGCTCTATGGAAACAGCACAGAGAAACTCAGAACTATCTTTTGTGCAGAATGACAAAGTTATAATGCTATAAATCATCAAAAACATAAAAACAGGGTGAATTTCCCAAAAAACTGAAAAAAAGATATCCACATGAACAACATTTTTCCAAATGCCCACACTTGTTGCCAACATGGGGAAAAAAAATGTTGACTCTAGATACAATAGATAATTTACAGCTTATATTTTGAATTTGTGTCCTCACTTGTGTCCCACAGACTTCTTTATTTATGTCTGTTTTATGACCTGATTCAGTGGAGTTCCGTTTTAAAAGTGCGTTTTATAATCCTTCTTTCAGCGTGTAACTGTCACCGTCACACTTTCGACTGTTACTACGACCCTGACGTCGATCAGAAGCGAGGCAGCCTCGACGTCCACGGACACCACAGAGGAGGAGGCGTCTGCCTCAACTGTCAGGTAACCAACACTCCTGGTATACACACGAGTGTGATCCCAGTTTTTACTGAGCTGGTTCCAACCGTGACGACGTAAATGTGACCGAAGCTTTTCCTTCTCAGCATCACACCACTGGAGTGAACTGTGAGCGCTGCATCCCCACCTACTACAGGTCAGCTGACCACCCCATCGACTCCCCACTGGCCTGCTCACGTGAGTTACAGCTGTTGGATCATAACCTAACACACTCATTCTAATAAATCTGAAGTTCTTTTATTTACAGCATCAAGTGCTAAGCTGCTATGCCCACCATGTGCTTCATTAGCTGCCCCTTTTTCATTTGTTTGTTCACCTTCTGTCCCTGCCTCCTCTCCCACATCCTCCCCCTCCTCCCCTCTGCTTCCCTGCAGCCTGTGACTGTCAGTCAGAGTTTACAGATGGAACCTGTGAGGACGTAACCGGTCGCTGTTTCTGCAAACCAAACTACACGGGAGAGAACTGTGACTCCTGTGCCAGCGGCTTTATCAACTTCCCTGAGTGTTACCGTGAGTTTTAGCAAATATAACACCCCAAAAGCTGCCAGGGGTTTGATTTTGGTGTCCAACAAGACACTGGACCAGAGAGGTGCAGACCCCTCCGTTTAAAGCATCATTAACGGGCACACTATTAAAATCAAATGCACATACAAGGTATACATGAACACTCAAATGTTTCATTAAATCATTTGCCTGGTTTCTGATCTCTCCCTCTGTTTCTCCATCAGCCATCCCCACGTATCCCACCAACAGCAACAACGGCGAGGCCAAACCAGCTGGAGAGATCATCAGTAAGTTGCCTTACAAACAAATAGAAAATGAATAAATAAAATACCGACTTTAACTATTGATTACATATTTTATGTGAGGTTCCCATGTTCTCTCCCGCTGTTGAGGTTTTTGGGGTAAGTCAGATGTTTGTGGGAGTTTTGGGAAAATGTGTGTGGTGTGAATGGTTTTTCAGTGGAATGTGATAAGCTGGTCTCAAACAATGTTCACTCTGATGTCACAGATACACGATAGCGTATTAAACAGAACCACCTGCCTGCTGCACAGCTTGTTTGGTTTGTGTATTTGTGATAAACACAGCAGTTTTTCATGGCTCTGAGTGGGCCTGTGAGAGGTCATTATGCAGGACAGCAAGCAAGATTCAACTAGATACAGTAAAGACAGCGATTCTGTTTTACCTTAGTTGACAGAAATCTACATTTTTGTGTTATTTCTAAAAAATTGGAAAACTCCCTTTGGACTCATTTTTCACTGCAGTATAAAGTCCTGTACCTCTATGGAAACACCACAACCATGAATAAAAGTAGGTGGAATTCAAACATGCCTTATGTCCTGTATGATACAGTTATAATGCCATAAATCATAAGTAAAGAAAAACAAAAGTTGAATTTTTTTGTTTTGATAAAAACCTAATATCAGCATATACAACATTTTCCCAAGAACCCACAGGTGTTACCAATGCTCAAAAAGATGGGTGACTCCCCACACTATAAAAATTTTACTATTTACATTTTTAATTTGCTTCAAGACTTGTCTCCTCTCTGCTCTGTGTAATACTGACTGCAGTTTGGCCGAATAGTCCTTGAATTTTTGTCGCATGACTGTTCGCATTGGAGTCACTAATGGCTTCACTGTTGCATTGAAGAGTTCAGAAGTTTTTGTTTTCTACAGAATCTAATGAGACCCTTTGGACACATTTTCAAAATTGATTTTGATTAGGTTTACTTAGATTTGTTAAGATACAGTTTGTAGCGCTACAATATTGGGTAATTTGGGGAATTTTTGGTGATCCTTTAGTGCTGGATAAAACCACTCTGGGGGGCACCAAAAATTCCTCTATTTAAAAAAAAAAAATAATTCTTTATTATTTGGAAAGCAGAACTTCTTTCATTGCTATCATAGAGAATAACTCCAACTAAATCTCCTTTGTACAGCTTTTTCTTTACAACTCCTATCTGTTAGTAACAGTATTAAGTAAAATTACTGACAAATCATCAAATCCAACAAACACATTCATCTTCTCTCTCCAGACTGTGAGTGCAGTGCAGCAGGTACAGTGGACAACTCGTGCAGGCCGGACCCTCGAACTAGAACCTGCATCTGTAAACCAGGTTTCACCGGTGACCACTGTGACACCTGCGCTCCGGGTTTCTACGGACTCAACTGTCAGGGTGAGACATGGAGATTTTAGTAGAAATAAAGTGTTTTGGCTGCAGCTAAAAGACAAACTGTCACTGATCACACATCTTCTTGGCAAAGAAAAATACAAAACAAAGAAAATTTAGCACAAGTTAGCCAATATACAATGGAAATGGCCTGAAATTCAATAGATTTTGCTCTGGAAAATAAAGAGATATTCAATAAAGATCTCACCGTGTGCCTAGGGGCTAAAATAGGGTTTGAAAATTTACAGGAAAAGAACAACCCCCTTACAAACATTTTAGACCATCGTCAGCTTATGTCTTGCTCGTCCAACCAATAATCAGAGCTTTTAAAATGGTAAATAAGGACAACACCTGAAACGTAAGTATTACATTTCTTTGCTTAAAAAAAAATGACAAATATTGAATCCATCATCAAAATTTCTGCTGATTTTTCTCTAATTAACAAATGCATCTCTCAAATATTTGATTAGACAGGCAGGACAGTTGTTGAAACTGGTGAAATGTGAAATATTGTGGCCAAAAATGAAGATTTCCGAGTATTTTTTGTCACTACACGTGAATAAAATAAGATTAAAATGTGGTAATGATGTTTTTCATCTAAACATTGCAAGGTTAAAAGCCTTTGTTGAAGCTGAAGTCTCTTTGGACTCAAAAAAGACAAACGATATTTGATTGACTAGCATAATCTCAAGCTAATGTAAGTCTGAATTAACGTGTGACGATCTGCTCTAAGCTACAGAGTATTGCAAGTTGCAGTAGTAGTCAAATTACCAGCATCTGCTGGAAGCTAGTGTTGCATTTTATGGATTATATCCCATTTGTTAGCACACATGCACCCTCACAAGACAAAAATACTAATACACAAACAAAGGCAGGAATTCCCTACGCTTCATTTATCAGTTTGTTTATTTATACAGTGTTAGTTTACCACCCAAGAGTCACGTCTCTCACACACACACACACACACACACACACACACACACACACACACACACACACACACACACACACACACACTCCTGAGTAAACAGCATTCCATCAAGCTGTGTTAATCACAGTAAATAGTTTCACATTTACACCTGTGCTTCAGTCAGTGAGGCTGGTGAACACAAACGACAGCCATCTTTGAAATACTTTGAATAAATCCAATGCCCAAACAAACAGACACCCCAACGTTTTGTGCTCTGCTCTTGTGTCTCGCTTTTTATGAAGTGTCATTTATAGGTGTGTGTTGGGCCCGTTTTGTTGGTGTCTGACTCTGTGTGCATGTGTGTTTGTGAAGCCTGCCAGTGTTCAGGTCCCGGCTGTCTGGACGGGTCATGTGACCTGGTGACCGGTCATGCCGTGTGCCGGAGTGGTTTCCAGGGTTACCAGTGCGATCAGTGTGCTCCGGGTTACTTCAACTACCCACTCTGCCAACGTGAGTCGCCTCTCCATCAGTGTCTGTCTCGCATCTTTCCACAAATGTGCTTTTTAGACACCAATTGTTGTGTCTCATTATGTAAATCTAAGAAAATGAAAAGTTGACATCATGACAACAGCGGTCGCACAGTCTATATTCAGATTTGTCTTGGATCATACTTGCTCTAATTTATCTTAAAACAATCATAAAAATGACTTTTTTTTACAAAGTTATTACATTTTACTTGTTTAAGTTCTCCTTTTAGAAACATCAGATGCTGTAAAATTTTCAGATTTTCAGTTTTAACCCTCTAAACCTGAGGAATTTCTGTGGTGTTTTTTGCTCCTGCCATATTTTTACTCACTGTGGGCTCATTTTTCACTGTGATATATAAGTTTTGCACCTCTATGGGAACAGCGTAACTATGCCTAGAAGTAGAGAACTCAAAAATATAGTTTGTGCTGTTGACTTATAATGCAAGATATCAGAGTAACCAGAAAAGCAAACATTGTAATTTATTTGATTATTTATTTTACAAAAAAAAAAATAGAAAAACCTGGATACCAAAAATGATGTTAAACATGCATAGTATAGATGTCTTACTGCTGGTATTTTTAACTTATTCCCATGTATGTCTCTTCTCTCCTCTGTATAAACACTGCCTGCAGTTCAACCAAAAAGTCCCTGAATTTTTGTCACTTGACTGTTGGTCACAGCTGTGTCACTCATGGCTTCTCAATTGTGCTAAGGAGTGCAGAATTATTAAATAAGTTCATGTTTGAAAACATTTTTAATGAGTAAATCTGTGGATGTTCTCAGTCATCCAGGTCATGACAAGGAGGAGGTTAGTCCAGTTGCCATAACTTATGCTTGCTTGAGATTTTTAATGAGACATATAAAACAAGAAAAGCACTCAGAGAGCGCAGTACTCAGCCAAGGCTGCTCACTTGTTGTATCATTTCCGAAGGCTGAAATGTTGAAAAACTTCATGGCAAGAATCACTGCACCATAGAATGTGACCATTTGATATAAATGTACCCACAAACAAAATGACGTTGCGCTGAGCACAGGCGTGTGTTATACATGTGTACCTTATGTACGGATACCGAATTGCGTGACCTAAATATGTAGCAATCGTTCCTTGTATCGTTTCCAACAGAAGTCCCGGTAAGTCCCCAACGATGGATTTATAGTTGGATCGCAATCATGTGATCGTCAGCAGGCAGCTGATGTGGTGTTCACTTGTAATCATAGTTACAGTGACGCTGTGCTGCTATCTCGCAATGATAAAAAAATCTTTAACAAATCCGTGGATCCAGATTACAAGCCTAGACTATAATCACTGCCAAAATGTAATCACTTGGTCCTTGTGTCATTTTGGATCTTCCCTGAAAATTTCATCCAAATCCATTAATATGGTTTTGAGTAATGTTGCACACAGACAGACAGACAGACAGACAGACAGACAGACAGATAAACAGACGAACAAACAGACGAACAAACAGACGAACAAACAGACAGACAAACTTACGCCGTTCGTCACATAACTCCGCAGCATTCGTTGGCGGAGTAATAAATTGATTTTAATGAAACATCATGATTTTGGCAGGTGTATACCTGCCAACACCTCTAAAACTCAGCAATTGACATGTTTCATCTTGTTTGTTCATCAGTGCATGAACAGAAACACAATAATTACAGTTTGTAGATTTATAGGTTTATTTGCAGTAATTATTTAGCGACCTCCTGAACTCTCGTCATGCCTGTACACAGACCAGAAACAACCCTGTGCTCACTGATTTTTTTTTTTTTTTGTGCTCACTGATAGCATCAGGTAATCTTCATTATGGTCAGAGACACAGTGTACTAGTGCTTGTTGTTTTCACCTCCAACAATTTGTGCAAGGAGGCTCAAGGTCAAGATAACCAGCTGCAGATAGCGTGTTCCTGTCAGGTGTAGAAAGGGCAGTTTCAGATCAAACCAAATCATTGTCTGTTAAACCGAACTGACTGTAAAATGTGCTGTAAAAACAGGGATGAATGACTTGTGTATGATCTGTAAGAACAAACGCTAACATCTTGATTTGTTTGGTGTCTCTGCAGTGTGTGGCTGCAGTACAGTCGGCTCTCTGCCTGAAGGCTGCGATGCTTCCGGTCGATGTCTGTGTAAACCAGAGTTTCAGGGTCCTCGATGTGAACAGTGCAGATCTGGATTCCACTCGTACCCCGACTGCCAAGGTATGCACGCATATCCTGAGGAAAAAGTCTGATCAGATGCATCTGTTTCTGCTGATCCAAAAGTAGTCATGAACAGACAGAACTTGATATCCTGCTGGGTTGAACACACTTGACTCGCACATGGAAACACTTAACTTTATGCACCTTCTTATGAAGTGTTACGCTGCCTTGTTAAATTTTACAATTCTTTGTTGGGATTCAACATTTTTAGTGCAAAAAAGTGCATAAAATGAAAGCTGTGATGCTGTTATAAGGAAAGGATACTTCACTGCTTCAAAATATGGGATGAATTTGGTTCAAGGGTTGTTAGATTAAATTCCTGGATCACAGCTGTTTTTCGTGCGGGGCTGTCCAGCACTTAAGCTGCAACAACTAATCTATCAACTTATTTCTTGTCAACTGTTAGATTAATCACCAACTTTTTAATAATCAGCCGTTTTAAATATTTTTTTTAAGAAAAAAAGTCTAAATTCTCTGATTTCAGCTACTTAAATATGAATATTTTCTAGTTTCTTTCCTCTTCTATGACTGTTAACTGAATATCTTTGGGTTGGGACAAAACAAGACATTTGAGGACCTTATCTTAGGCTTTGAGAAGCACTAATTGACATTTTTCAACATTTTTACAGCTCGTAAAACTAATTGAGTAGTTGGAAAAAAAAATACAGCCCTACAATGAGCTCTTTGGGGGAAAAAAACTGCTTTACATTTTAACTGCAGAAAACAGTCAAACTAACTGTCATTACCTCACAAACTACAATGCTGTGTCCTCATTTTATCCCTTTTTAGGTGCATGCTCGACACACTTTTGTCGAAGCCAGAAATTTTGCTTAGTCTGGGTGTTAATACAGATGTGAACAGTGCAAGGGGTCACAGAGCTCTGCAAGGACATTGTAGAAAGGGCTACTTTAATTCCAGCTATAGCTATAGTCAGTATCTGTCAGAGACAAAGCAGTATTTGTTAAACTGAAGACGATTTATTTAAGGAGATGGCAGCTAACATGAAGCATTTCAGACAGAGGCTGAGAAGAGGTGCTGCAGCAATGTGTAGTACAAGAAAAATAATGATTTCTGAAGATTAAAGCCTGTAAATGTCTTCTAGTTGACCCCAAAGATAAACTTAGAAACCTATAAATGTGCTTTAAATTGGCTCTTTAAATGGAGCTGAAGCAAGATGTCTGAGATGTCAATAATAGATTATGATTTGCCTGTAATTTACTATAATTTCTGTAATTCACTGAAGTCTCAGGCCCAGCCACTTCTGACAAATAAAGCAAAGTTATTCCAAAACCAGTAAACATGGAGTCCTCTGGTCTACCAACAGTACAGTATGCTGCCATGAAAAATAAGTTAACAAGAAGGGCACTTTTGCAAAACTGCTTCCAGACAAATGAACAAATATTCAAACAAAGATTGCAAAATCTTAGCCTGTGCCTTGAGACTTGATTATAGTTTTGAAATTTTCAGAAAAAGAAGGGTCTGACAAACATGCTGCATGTGTAGCCCAGTGTAACATGAGTTTCTGTACACTCTGTCAGTTTGTGCATACTACATGTGTACACATAGCCTGAATTAAACTTTTAATACACATTTTCGATTGATGGTTTTTTTTTTGTGACAATGATGCATCTCCTACAAACAGCTTGACTGCACTGGCATAAACCATTAACTTTCCCTTGACGATTTGTGCCTTGTGATTTGCTAGTTCTTGTATTTTTATAATAAGATGTATGTTTTTCCCATTTTGCCAGTGTGCACCTGTGATCCTCGCACCTCGGTGGACACCAGCTGCTCTCCATCAGGTCACTGCAACTGCCTGCCCAATTACAGCGGAGCGTCATGTGATCAGTGTGCTCCTGGTTACTATGGCTATCCAAGCTGCACACGTGAGTCACACAACCGTTAAAAAAGTCTTTGAACTCATGACTGGTTCCTGTTACATACAAAATGTCCTCAGCTTTAGGAGGATAAAACAATAGAAACATTTAAAATATCCACAGGAATGCTTGGTACCACCGTAATTGTCAGGCTTATACTTGAGCTGTCGATACCGTATCAATATATCAGTCAATACATAGGACAGATCAATAACTGAGATTGGTAATGCATTTGTTCCAGCCTGCCAGTGTTCCCCTGAAGGTTCCCGCTACAGCAGCTGTGACCAGGTGACGGGACAGTGTGGGTGTCTGCCAGGTGTGGTGGGACTGAGGTGTGACAGCTGTGCACATGGCTCTTATGGCTTCCCCAACTGCCAAGGTAGTCACACACACACACACACACACACACACACACACACACACACACGGTAAACACAGGTGAATTTTGTGTGTGAGCTCAACATAATACAAATGAGCTAAATGTATATTTTTATAGATATAAATAGAAACTGTCTCTTTATAAACATGGACTCATCAGTGATACCATTCATTTAACCCTTTGAACCCCAATCAGTCTCTGGGTGTTTTTTTGTTTTTTTTCTTTTGGTCCTGCCACGTCTTTACTCACTGTGGGCTCGTTTTTCACTGAAACATCAAGTCCTTCACCTCTGTGGAAACAGTGCAGCTGTGACTAGATGTAGAGAAAAGTCAACCGGGTTTTCTATGCAGTTTGTAATACTGTAAATGACAGCTATGGCAGATGTGTAAACACAGCCTGCAGTTTAGCTGAAAACTCCCTGTTGGTTACAGCTGAGTCAGTCGTGGCCTCTCAGTTGTACCGGGGAGTGCAGAGATTTATGGTTTTTACAGCATCAGATGAGAACAGTTTATGTTTGGCAATTTTTGAAGAGACAGATTTAGATGAAACATTTTTTCACAGTTTCTTGCTCTGATCAGTGGTGTAATTTTGATGATTTTTATAAAGTAGATAACATGGCTTTCACACCTACTGGCAGGCTTTGGGGAACATAGTGTTAATAAACTAATGTATAAATTCAGTCATTTTATAAAAGGTGAATATACCACTGAGTTTTACACTTGAATTCAATAACAGTAACAACTGTGTTTGTCTACAAATACACATTTACACAACTGCACATCAACCTTAACCAACTGAGTGATGTCTTTTGTTGTTCTTTGTCACTGAAAGCTGGAACCTGTCACCCTGCCGGCTCTGTTCAGTACACAGTGCAGCCACCAGTGGTGAGTCTTGTTTTTGCTTGTTTGTTTCTTACAAACATAATTCGTTGAAATTTTGTGATTTTAGAATTGACACACAAGTATTTTAAAATCTGAGAGTTAAGAGGAAATCAGTGATAAAAAAAAAATCAGAGTCTGAACTTCTGGAGATCAAAAACTGTTCCTGATTTAAATCTGGCTTTCTTCCTCTTAAAAGTAGCCTCTTTGTGCTGCGGCGCTCTGCTCCCAGTGCTCCTCCCACATGGAAAACATTTCCCAGAAATCCTGTTCTGTAAGCTAAATCAAGAAATTAATTGACTAAGATCTGACATCAGTTTATTTTAAGGTTCACTATTTATTTAAATCCAAACATGATGACTTCTGTGGTTGTCAGATTCTCATAATTCCATGATGTTGGAGAAGTTGGTGTTACTGCAAATCTATAAGCAAGAGCAATTAGTCTCCCTCCTTCTGAAGTCATTATACACACTACATGTAATTGGCTTTGACAGCCTTTGCTGACTGATAAATTTTACTCTTGTGTCCTATTTATGCAGAAGTGTGTAGGAAACATTCAGTCAGGCAGATTGTAGGTGTGTTATCCATATATAAATATATGTATTTCCTTGTCAATCTTTCTCTAAGGGTCAGTGTGAGTGCCGTCAACACGTAGAGGGCCCAGCTTGTGACAAATGTAAACCTCTGTACTGGAACCTCTCCCCTGACTCCCCCGATGGATGCTCCAGTGAGACATTCCACAAACACACACACCTCTTTAATTACTTTGAATGCAGTAAATAGAACTTATATGACAACTAAAGTGTGTTTGTGTGGTTTGTTCTGCAGACTGTGAGTGTAACATTGCAGGGACCCTGAGCGGCGTTGCAGAGTGTGCACAAGTGAGCAAGTGCTGATTATGAATCTTCCCTGACTATTATTGCAGCAGCACAAGCCTGATTGTTGCCAATATAATGATCAATGCTCTTTTGTTTTTTAAATCAATAAAAGCCTTGTGCTTATGCCAGGAGTTACAATCTCTTTTCTCTTTGTTTCTGCCAGGAAACTGGTCAGTGCCACTGTAAGCCCAACGCCTGCAGCGGAACCTGCTCCACCTGCAAAGATGGCTTCTATAACCTGCAGGAAAAAAACTACTTTGGCTGCCAGGGTAAGTGTTCTTTGGCTCAAATGTGGAATGGAATTGAAATCCTGGCTGCTGTGATGCTTGGTTGGTAATTTGGAATGTGTGTGTTCAGGTTGCCAGTGTGACATTGGAGGCTCAGCAGGTCAGTCCTGTGCAGAGAGGAACGGTCAGTGTCGCTGCAGACCCAACGTGGAAGGACCCAAGTGTAACCTGTGAGCTCAACACACCTGAGAGGAATTTCCAGTAGCATTTGACAAAATATCTGAATTGGGATGATATTTGGTTTAATCACAGTTAGCAAGGAGACTGCAGTCAAGTCACTGTTTTTATACAGCACATTTAACAACAAAAGTGACCCAGAGTGCTTTGTAATTGAAACACAGAATTAACTGAACAAATTCCCTTTACTAGTTTAAAAGTTAAAGTCAAAACCTTGCAGTCTTATGGAGGGAAGCCTAATGATTCCCTTTGAGCAGCACTTTGCAACAGTGGAGAGGAAAACTCCTTAACAGAAAAAAAAACTGCAGAGCTGTAGACTGCATTCTGATTAGTATTGTCAAAGATGTCGGTCGGAGGACCAACGAATATAATGTTATGATCGTGGCTCTGGACTCTGAGGGTAACTTCTTTTTCTATTATATATAACAAACCAAATAAAACTTTAATGCTACTGCAGTGGCAAATAGCTCTGGCTTGATTTGATTACATTTATGTGTAAGTTGAGATTTACAAGAAGTGTTTTGATTGCTGCTGTGTGAAGGGAATACTGCTGTTAAAAAACACTTTATTTAAAGTGTTTGCAAGCCAAATGTTACTGTATTTTTGTTTATATAGCAGTACTTTAAAAATAAAAGTGCAGAATACACTACTTTTAAACTCATTATTTAACTGTATGCATAACAGTGCGTTATCACGATTAATCGCAGCACCGTCATGCAATTAATCACGATTAATTGTTTTAATCATTGCCTGGCACTAATTTTAGATGATATTATAATTGAAATATAGAGAACATTTTCATCATCATGTTTCCGTCAAAGCTTCCTTTCACTTTCTAAATGGCTCTCATTGTGTCTGCAGACCTCGTGCAGATCATTACTTCCCGGATCTCCATCATCTGAAGTTTGAAATTGAGGAGGGAACCATGCTGGATGGCCGGCCGGTACGATTCGGCTACAACCCTCTGGAGTTCCCAGACTTCAGCTGGAGAGGTTATGCTCAGATGTCTCCTATTCAGGTAGGAACATTACTTTTTACCCAGTTGGATGTGACCGTATCTATACTGTGTTGATTAATAATTTATAGATTACCCAAAACTCTACATTATTTTATTTGCTGTGATTGATGTTTCATACAGTAAAAAGAAAGTATCTGTGTATTTGTGTGATTTTTATTGTACTGTCTGTATGAAGTAAATAGATGTTTATGTGACTGTGGCCCCTCTTTTATGCTTGTATTGCATGAAATAGGTGGATATATCCATGTGGGACATTTAAAGGGATATTTGTCTTGGATAGAATTACTCTTCAGCACATATCTCTAGATAAATTTTAAATATATTACCATTTCTTTGCTCCTGAACTCACGTTACCCTACTGAACTCCAAGCAGTTTCTGGACATCTTTGCTCTTGTCACATTTTCACTCACTGTAGACTCCTTTATCACTGCAATATTAAGTCCCACACCTCGATGGAAACGCTTGAAAAAATTGTGACTTTACACACAATGGATATGTTAATGACTACATGTTTAATATGTTTCCATATTTGTCTCATATCTGCACTGTGCAGTTGAGCCTAGTTCAGACAAAAAGTCCCTGAATTTTTGTCACATAACTGTTGGTGCAGCCGAGTCACTAATGGTGTCATGGTTGCAATTAGAATTGCAGAAATGAGAATTATTTCCATTAAATATCACAATTTTAAGCTAAGATTTGGTCCGCTTTCCCGATTAAATGGCAATACACAACTGAGTAGTTTAGGGATTATTGTAAAGTTGAAAATCCTATGATTCATTTCAGTTTTTATGTTGTTTTCTTTTAAGATAACTTTAGGGTTCAGAGGGTTAACCGTTCTAAGATTTCAGGCCCCTCAGGCAATTGAGTTTGCCTGTTTTTAGTGAGATAAAGTGGTGGATCTTCAACAAAGGTGTTTTTAACTTTCATGACAGTTTGTGCTGAAAAGTGAAAATCCAAAGAGGAATGTGTTGGGTTGTTTGTTGTGTCTTGCAAAGGGCTGCTTGTTTGCATTTCCTTTTTTTAGTGGTAAAGCTGATGGTATTAAGGTTCTGCTTTTGGCTTCTCTGTGTGGGTGTTTTCTACCATCTTCTCCATGTACTCTCTGTCCCTGCTTCCTCCCCACTGTTCTTTTTCTTATGTCTCCTCTTTGTCTCCTGCTTGTCTCCGTCACCTTCCTCTGTACCTCCTTCATGCATCTCCTCATCCTTCTCCATTCTGTCTTGTCTTCTCCTCCCTCTTTCCTCCTTCTCTCTCTTGTCCTAATTCCCTTTTCCTTGCTGCCTGCTGCCTTGCCCACTGCTCCCTCGGCAGTCCAAGGTGTTGGTGTCGGTGTCGGTCAGCTCTCCAGACCTCTTCCATGTGGTGCTTCGCTATGCCAACTGGGGGGGTTCGGACGTTCGGGGCAGGGTGTCGGTCATAGAGGACAGCTGGAACTACTACTGTGGTAACTGTAAGTGCTGGGACAGGAAAAAAAACTGTGCTCTTCTTCCTCTTTCCGGCCTTCTATCACTGATTCCACACTGGAAAAGGAAGTGATAGAAGAGGAATGAGTTTTTGACTGCTCATTCTGTCTGCTGTCTCTTGATTTCATTGCTTTGCTTCAGAATTAGGCTGTGTTCCAAACATACAAGTCAGAAATTCAGATTTTTCAAGCCAGAATTCTGGGAAGTGGAACTTGTAGGTGGATGCAGATTTGATCTTCTTGCAGTTTATTGTAAAAGCCAGAATCAATCACAAGAAATAATGCAACTTCTGGAGTGCTAATTAACAGGTTGTTTATCAAGCAGGGAAATGAGTAAAAACCACTGAAAAAGCTTGAATAAACCAAGAAGTGACAACATTAAAGTGTAGTGATGTTCATGAAATTCAAGATTTTGACTGAGTTGATTGGAACATGGACTTAATCCTGAGTGGAAATCTACCTTCTCCTCTTCTTCATCCTTCATTCCTGTCAGGTTTTTCTCTGTCAGATGATGGAGGCAACCACCACATGGTTGCTGGTTTTTAATTGGCTGTTGGTGGCGGCCTCTGCTCTTGTACAGGAACCTCCATATTTTTCCTCCTTTAGGGCCACAGATCAGTGCAGATTTCAGGGATTTGAGAATAAAAAGTCATATTTTTCTACCCTCCAAACTCCCTGTTTTCTCCTCCTACTCTTTCTGTCCCACCTCCTGCCTTTGGACTCTGTCCTTATAGACTGCAGTGAAGCTTCAGGTTTATGTGAGCGAGGCAGACGTCTATCTGACTCGTTTCATCCTCAGATATGTAAACTCTGAGGGCGACACCTCCAACGGTAAAATAACAGCCTATCAGGCCAACCGCAGAGGTAGGTCCCCACCAATCACAACAGAGTATCAGTATGAGTGTTTCTGAATGTACATGAGATGAACGTGGGTTGCTGTTTCTGTTCATATTTTTTTCTTCTCAGTACCATCTTCAGTATTCACTTTTCAATATTGGACCCTGTTATCCAAGCATTCATATAGAATACCAGAAATGTTGTGCTTTTTCCAGGTTCAGAGCAGTCCAAACAGATCGTCTTTGCTCCCAGCGTTGAGCCGACCTTTGTCAACGTTCCCCAGAACAACTTTGTGGAGCCTTTCGTCCTGAACCCAGGAACCTGGACTGTGGTTATAGAGGCTGAAGGAATCCTGCTGGTGAGACGTTCGCACTACATATCTGCCATTATTGACACATACAGACAGTCGAAGCTCTAACAGGTGATGCGAATTCTTTATTGAAGGAACGCATTGTAATGTTTTGTTGCGATAATCACCAGACAAGATGTATTTTATTCACTTAAACTGCCATGAACATGTTGACATAAGCTGAGTGTGAGATTTCCTCCTGTGACACCAAGCAGTGATAGTATTCATTCTGTGTTTGACCTTCAGGATTACCTTGTTCTGCTGCCTAGCGCCTACTATGAAGCTCCCATCCTGCAGATCAAAGTTACTGAGCCCTGCACCTACAGCTCCGTACCTGAGGCCAACCACAAGTAAAAATGCTCATATATTTCATATTATTGTTATATTACTTGACTGTACGACAGGAAATCAAGACCTTTCTACAGATCTGAACCCCAAAACCAGCAGTTGTGTTTGAAAGGGATGTTTTCTTTATCTGTCTAAACCTCAAGCAGTTTCTGGTGTGTGTGTTTTGTTTTTTTTTTGTTTGTTTCTTCGGCTTCTGTCACATTTTAACTCACTTTGGGCTTATTTTTGCATTGCAATATCACAACCACTGCATGGAAGAAGTAGAGAGAACTCAAAAGTGTCTTAAACAACTGGGAATTGACATGTCCAATGTTTTTTCCATGTGCCCAAAGGTGTTAACAATGTTGGGAAAAATCAAGGCTAAAGATATTTTACAGCTTACATGTTTCATTTGTGTCCATATTTGTCTTCTATCTGCTTGCAGTTTAGCCCAGTTCACCCAATAATTCCCAGAATTTTTGTCATTTGATTTTTGCAGATAATGTATGGGTATTGCAAATGATTTATGTTCAGCATTTTTTTTTAAATGTGGCATGTAGAATAATGCAATTCTGATAAAAAAAATAAATAAATAAATAAAAATCAGGGCAGGACGTGACAGATGAGTAGTTTAAGGCCTGTCAGAAAGTTGAAAATCTGATGTCTGGCTTTGGTAAATAGTGTAATTTTGAGGATTTTAAAAAACAAAACAAAACATATCAAGTGGGTTTTGGGGTTCCAATGGGTAAGAAAAGATCTTGTGATAAATGAAGGTTTTCAATGATCTTTTAATGGAAGAAACCAATTCTTAGCAGGTCCAAGGTCCTCTAGTAGGGAATCCTGTATCTTGGCAGCACAAACCACAAAGACCTGAGCAACTTCTGGTCACAGGGCGAGTTCTGATTGGTTTCCTGCACACCCTAAAAATCTTGCCATTCTGTCCTTGTGAGGGAACAGTTACCAGGCAAAAACAACCATGTTTAGATTTGCATGTCCGTCTTCTCTGAGCCGTCTGTCTGTCTGTCCGTCCAGCTGTCTGCTGTACAAGTATCTGTCTCTGGACTCGTTCCCCTCCATCTCCGGCAATGATGCCAGCTGTCGCAATGACAACCACCTGCCACGGCCCTGCCCCACTGAGAAAATCAGCCCACGCCATCCAGACATGGCCGTCTGCAGCGGCTACGATGTAAGAGACGGAGACACGAAAAGAGTTTTTGCAATATGTGTATTCATTTTTAAAATAGGAAGCATATAAGCTAAAAAGGGCACAAAGTCATTTCAGGGTCTCAGACTTTTATATATATGTTAATTTCTGCTGCAGATCAACGTGGAGCTGCGAGGACGTCTTTCATCTCCAGGTGACTACGCTCTAGTGGTCGAGTATTCCAGTGAAGAAGAATTACCACAAACTCTGTCAGTCGCTGTCAACATGCCAGGTGCTCGAACACACCAACACCGTGTCGCCCTGCTGCACTGCAAATACAGGTAAGAGGAAGATCTGTCCTGATGCTCAGCAGCTGGCAGTTTAAATGTAGCTTCCCCCCCAAAAAATGTACTGATCCTTCATTATTTACGCTTCAATTCAATAAAAACAACCATCTATGAAGGACACAAACAAAATGTGTGTCATACTGTGTGCAGCTGATGCATTTACTGCCTTCAGGTTTTAAATGAATAAATTCAAGCAACCACGACAATCTTGTTCTTGAGAAAACTTTGCGAACTGATTGCTTTGGGAATTAAGATTAATATTGATAAATGTAATTAACAAATAACTTGAATTTAATAAATTAATTTAAAAAATGTGCTCAGAATTTACCAGCTGCAACGTTAAATTGATAGACACATGAGCTCTATAAACCCAGAGCAGTTTTTGGATGTTCCTTTGCTCCTGTCGTATCTTTACTCACTGTGGGTTGTTTTTCACTCACGTTTGGCCATTTTTTATTTGATACATGTAGAATAAAATGATTTTAATGAAATACCTGGATTTCAAGCTTAATTTTTGTTAAGTTTTTCAGCAGAATGGCACTTTAGGTGATTAGTTCAAAGGCTGTTGATGATTCTATTTATCTAAACGCAGGACGTATACTCGGTTTTGTTTTTGTTTTACTGTTTGTTTTTTAAGCAGTCTGTAACATGCTTTTTTTTTTAAAGTGGTTTTTTTTTGGCTTTATTAGACAGGCAGTCAGGAAAGTAGGGAGAAGACCTGCAGCAAAGGGCCATGAGCTGGACTCAAACCCAGGCTGATGGGTTGCAGACTATAGTCCCCTGTTCATGTTTCACCCACTCAGCCAGCTGAGCTATCTGTGCACTCAGCAGTTTGTAGCATTCTTAAGACAAGAAAAGCACTCAGAGAGCGCAGTATTCCGCCAAAGCTGCTCAGTCATTGCATAATTTCCAACGGCTACAATCTTGAAAAAATTTGTGGCAGAAATCATGGCGCTATAGAAAACAAACAAAATGACCTTGGGCTGAGCACAGGCGTGTGTTATGCATGTGTACGGATATCAAATCGCATGACCTGCATATGTAGCAGGCAGCGGGAATTGATGGGACTCAGAAACACCCCCACAATTTAATCAATTGTTCCTTGTATCTTTTCCGACAGATAAGTCCGCAGTGGTTGATTTGTAGTAGGATCACAATCATGTGATCATCAGTAGGCAACAGACGTAGTGTTCACTTGTAGTCATAGTTACAGTGACGCCGCTATCTTGCAATGATAAAGACATCTTTAACAAATCTGTGGATCCAGACTATAAGCCACATCACTGCCAAAATATAATGAGGAGATCCTTCTGTCATTTCTGACCTTCCCTGAAAATTTCATCCAACTCCGTTAGTCCGTGTTTGAGTAACGTTGTGCACAGAAAGACAGACAAACGTACGCCGATCATCACATAACTCCACCGTTGCTTGACGGAGTAAAACATGCTATATAAATAATGTTCTTTAATAATATCATTTTACTTGGAACCTAATTTTTCAACACTGTTGTATTGATAGTTTCATGGAAGGACAAGATCTGAGTACTTTTTCTACTAATGCTGAAATCAGATAAATTAAAGGACGTGACACACACAAATATATATATAAAGTACATGGACATTTCTTTTTTATTTCTTATACTGGGACACTGTTCAGTCTGTACATCAAGGGACCAGCCAACAGCTGAGAATTCAACACTGATGAATAGTGTGCTCACACAACAAAACTTGATGAAAAATGTCTGCTTTGTGATGAGAAATAAGTGCTGTAAATGAATGCAAGAAGACAGCTTTAAGTGAATCCAGCAGACGTGATGATGAGGCGTTAACAGGAGGATGTCTGTGTTTGCACAGTGGAATGAATGAGAGAGGATGCTGTGTTTGTTGTGTCTGCAGTGAACAGTTTGTGTGTCTACCTCTAATCTGTGGACTCATCTGGCTCACAGTTTACTGTTACTGTCTGCGCACCGTCAAGTATGTCAACAGCTCTTAATCGTCATGTCTGTGTGTGTTTGCGTAGCTTTCTGTGTCGAGTCGTGGCCATCGATGAACAGAGTAGAGTGGCGGTCTTCTCCCTCCCTGCCAACGTGGAGGTCCAGCTCATCTCCGACCGAGCCAGCTTCTTCCTGGTGAGGATCTCTTCAGAGTCACATGATCAGAATGAGAGAGTAGCAGTCACCTGATGATGATCTGATGTTCTTTGACATTAAAAATGCTTGTTGTGATGCAATTTTAGAATGTCATAAAACATCTTTTCAAAAAAAGAAGTTTATGACCACTAGGGAAAAAAACTGGAATCAATATGTACATCATTTTCTAAGTGCTCACAGGTATTACCAATACTGGGACACAAAAGGGGAACTCTGCTGATATTTTACTACTTAGATTTGTAATTTGTTTCCTTACTTGTCTCCTAGCTGCTCTGTGTAGACACAGCCTGCAGTTCAAAAAAGAAAATCTCTGTATTTTTTTAGCTGAGTGGTTTCATGGTTTAGCCAAGGAGTGCAGAAGTTCATCAGTGGTTCTTGATGGTCACAAATGAGTAGTTTAAGGACAGTTGGAATGTTGTAAATCGAACATTTTTTTCAGTTTGTTCAGGTTCTGACTCTGATGAATGGTTCTGGTTTGTTCTAAAGATAACATGTCCATCTAACTCATCAGCGGGTTTTGAGGTTCGGAGGATTAAACTGACAAATGACTCACAGAGAGCATTACTAAAGACTGTTTTCTTTTTGGAGTGCAAATGTTTTCTCGAGCGATATTTTTATATTCGGTTTCAGGTGTGAATTACGTTCACAACATTGTTACAATATGTCAAGATATTTAAACAGCTGCTACAAAAATCAGCACCTCATGTCTGTCTCTACTCAACCAGTAATACAGACTTACAGAGTGACTATAGCTACATTTATTTTGAACTGGAACATACACATGTTTGATACTTAATAATCCCCTAATAGCAGCAGGAACACTTTGTAGTAAAAATATATGTGCATACTGGGGCCAGGTTTATAAAGTGATCAATCAGCGAACTATTTGTTTTCCTAAACTGTCACAAATATGTCTAAAATTACTTATTTTTTCCAACCAGGCAATTTTTAAACAATACAGGAATTAAAGTTTATGATATTACAACTTAGACAACCAAGCTAATCTTCATGTTTGAGAATCTCTCACTACTCTTTGTTATTGATGTTATTAGTCTGCTATTAACTTGCTTCTGCAGCAGTGCATGCCTCTCTTAAAACCTGTGTTTTTCTTCATTGTCTTCAGCACAAAGTGTACCTGGTTCCTAAAGACCAGTTTACCATGGAGTATGTTGAGCCTAATGTCCACTGCATCAGCACTCACGGACAGTTTGCACCTGACAGGTAAAGTAGCATTTGATAATCGGACATACCTGAAGGACTACTATGCAGTTATTCACATGATTTATAAAAGAAGCATCGTCTTCCGTCTCCAGTTCCTCCTGTGTCGCCTCACGCTTCCAGACCCCCTCAAACTCTCTGGTCCTGAAGGAGGGCCAGAGCTCCTCCATGCAGGAGGAGCCCCTCCTGGCCTCACCACCAGCAGCAGCAGCTCCTCCGCTGTCCTTCTACCAGAGGGATGAACCAGCCTGGACCGGAGGACACAGACCTCCTTTTGGAGCAGATAACAGCGAACACGTCCGACTGGACTCTCTGCAGGTATGCTGATGGAGGACAGTGATTGTGTGACAGGCCTACCAGAGCCTAAGATGTTCATTAACATGTTGGACTGGGTTGTTCACTTAAAATTTTGAATGTCTATTAAGAACGTTTTTCTCTTAAATCTCTGAACCCCAAGCAATTTGCAAGCGTTTTTTTGTTCCTGTCGCATTTTTATCTCGCTGTGGGCTCATTGTTCACTGCAGTATAAAGTTCTGTAGCTCTATGGAAACACTACTACCATGGCTAGAAGTAGAGGGAATTTAAAAAACAAATCTTCTGTGCAATATAAAAAGGTTGTACTGCCATTAAATCATAAAATGAAAAAAAAATGTTGGTTTGCTATACTAAAATGCCCTTATTTTTTTAACTGGATTTATTTACTGGAAAAATATGGTGACTCAACATCTTATCAGTATTTTACAACTTACATTTTTAATTTGTTTCCATACTTGTCTCCTTTCTGTTCTGTGTAAACACTGCCTGCAGTTCAGCTGAAAAGTTCCAGATTTTTTGTTATGTGACTGTTGGTAACAGCTGAGTCACAATGGCTTTCTGGTTGCGCAAAAGAGCACAGAATTTTTTGTTTCTCGCAGATTCTCATTATCGCAAACCTTCCTTTTTTGTCATTTTTTTGTGTATAGGAGATAAAGAATAAAGTGTGATTCTATCACAGTTTTAAGCTTAGATTTTTTTCTTTGTTTTGATGGAGAAAGATGAAAAGTTTAAAATGTCAAAATTCTGTCTCAGCTCAGTACAGAAGTATCTGATTTTTTGTCATGTGACTGTTGATCGCAGCTGAATAACTAATGGCTTCCTGGTTACAACAAGCACAGAATTTTGGGGTATTCACAGATTTTTTTTGTGTTTTTTCTAAAGACAACATGCCTTTCAATCCCACCAGCTGGTTTTGAAGTTCATGGGGTTAGATTGATGGTTATTTCACAGATGCTTTATTAAACAACAAAATATAACACATATAAAGCTGTTAAACTGAGGTTGTAGTTGCAGCTGCACTAAGGAACCTGGTTGTAACATCTCTGCTATCTCCTCCTTTCCATCTCCTCTTTTATACCCAGAATGCAGCAGTGTACTCGTCCCGTGTCCACACTCTCGGACGTTATGTCTTCATCCTCCACTATCACCAGCCTCTTCACCCCACCTATGCTGTGCAGGTCTACATCAACGGGGGACGAATTTGGCAGGGTAAGAATGCATACTGAGTGTTTGTTATATGGAGTCCTGAATACAAAACCAGAATAATGTTCACTATACCCTTGACAGCAGATATTTAATGGACGGTTAAGAAAGAATGTGCTGATTAAATTTTGTCCAGTATTTCACGAGTCACTCTCTGTGCTTCAGGCCAAGCCAACGCCTCCTTCTGTCCTCACGCTTATGGCTGCCGTAACGTCCTGGTCTCTGAGAACCAGATCATTCTGGATGTGACGGACCACGAGGTCTTCCTCACTGTGCAGATACCTGCTGGCAAGACTCTGTGGCTGGTAAGTTTTACCGCCTCGCTTATATTTCCAACTTTGCATGTCCACTCTGTTATAAAGACGATCTGCTCTTCTGTTAGCCAGTAATCTCTTCCAATAATTACCCTGTATTCAGGAGTTGTGTTTCCATCATACTCGTACCACAGATTTTTTTGACTTTTTCTTACTTTCGTGTTTGGAATAAAACCATTACAGTTGGCAGACACTTTTGCTTCCATTTCTCTGGTGCCATTGTTGGACTCAGGTCCTGTACAAAAGAGCTTGGCTACACTGAACAAAGACTGTTTTTGGAATGACTGCTGCATCATTATGCTTCCGTTGTGATTCTCAGCACTGTGTAAGGTCCAACAAATGTGACTCCACAATCCCAAATGGAAAGGAGGTCTTGTAACCACTAAAAAGATGCGTTCTGTGGCACATCCACTCCACAGTGGTCCACGTCCATTCAGCGTATTCGCAGCATTAGCATTTGAAGCATTTTGAAGACAGCTTTTAGGTCATTTAATTTCTGTTGACTGTTTGTTACTGGTTGGGATTTCCACTTTCAACATAAATCCAGCATATAAGAGGTTTGAACACTAAAAGAATTGTGAAAATAGTTAGATTTTTTTCTTCACTTCGAGATGAAATCAGAGAGACTCTTATGTTTATAATCTACAATATACTACCGTTCAAAAGTTTGGGGTCACTTAGAAATGTCCTTATTTTTGAAAGAAAAACATTTTTTTTTTCAACAAAGGTAACATTAAATTAATCAGAAATACAGTCTAGATATTGTTAATGTGGTAAATGACTATTCTAGCTGGAAATGGTTGATTTTTAATGGAATATCTACATAGGGGTACAGAGGAACATTTCCAGCAACCATCACTCCTGTGTTCTAATGCTACATTGTGTTAGCTAATGGTGATGAAAGGGTAATTGACTGATGATTAGAAAACCTTTGTGCAGTTATGTTAGCACATGAATAAAAGTGAGAGTTTTCATGGAAAAAATGAAATTGCCTGGATGACCCCAAACTTTTGAATGGTAGTGTACGGGGAAAGGATATTCCCCATTTCTGCCCGTGTAAGAATTTGTTATACCGTCTTCATTTTTTTTGTTGTGTCTAATGCCTCGTGTCCCTGCAGGATTACGTGCTTGTCGTTC
The DNA here is from genome assembly GCF_022539595.1 of Amphiprion ocellaris. Classification (NCBI taxonomy): domain Eukaryota; kingdom Metazoa; phylum Chordata; class Actinopteri; family Pomacentridae; genus Amphiprion; species Amphiprion ocellaris. Next base: position 16,542,314 of record NC_072773.1, read on the forward strand.
CCGAGGCGAGCTACAGCTCCAGCTACCTGAATGAAGAACCTCTGGACAAATCGTACGACTTCATCAGCAACTGCGGCCAGAACAGCTTTTATATCAAGTCAGTATATCAGCAGGCAAAGAAGTGTGACATGTGTGTCGTGAGCCAGAGAACATAAGATAAGTAAGACTTGTTCGCTCCTTCTGTTGTTGACTCTTCCTCTCTCGTCTGTCCAGTCCGTCGTCTGCCTCTCCGTTCTGCCTCAGCTCGGCGGTTTCTCTGTCGGCCTTCTTCAACAACGGGGCGATGCCCTGCGCCTGCCACGAGGTCGGAGCTGAGAGCGACACCTGCGAGCAGTTCGGTGGTCAGTGCCACTGCAGGCCGAACGTGATTGGACGAGACTGCTCCATGTGCGCCACAGGATACTGGGGATTCCCCAACTGCAGACGTGAGTGTCTGATTGGCTGACGGAATGACTGATTTAGTTTTGCATGTATCAGAAATGTAGACCTGTTTTTTTTTTTTTGGTTTTTTTTTTTTTTTACTCACACATGTCAACACAACAGATAATAAACTTTTTCCTGACAGATAGCATTAATTATAACTTGGTGTCAGTCTGCAAAAGTCATGACCTACTGCGGTCAAAATCTCTAATCAGAGCAGACAGACTGGCTTTTCAGGAGGGAGGCATTGAAGAGACAGGAGCTAAATCAGAGTATTTCAGACAGAGAGAAAGAAGAAGTGCTGCAGCAATGTGCAAAATGAAAAAGAAATCGGCCTTTCGAACATTAAAGCACTTAACAGCTTCTTGTAGACCCAAAACTACAATTATAACCTGTAAATGGGCAGAATATAAGCTCTTCATTATCAAATGCGCATCGAGAGGAATAGAATAGTTCTATTTCAGCTGTAAGAGAAGTTAGTAGAGCTTTTCAGCCCTTGTAAAAATCATGAAGAAAATGATGTGTTACTCAGTTGAAATATCAGTTATTTTTTTTAAAGGAAAATAGATTTGTGTCTGCTTCTTCCTCTTGTCTGTGTTTGAAGTTGCAAAACAGCAAACGGCTACATTTTTCTTTCAGCTGTTTTTGTCTTTTCTCTGATGAGCCGTATGTTTCTCATCTCGCCTGCAGCCTGCAACTGTGGTACGAGGTTATGTGAGCCGGTGACCGGTGACTGTATCTGTCCTCCGAGGACTCTGCAGCCAGAGTGCACCCAGTGTGAGCCCCAGACGTTCGGCTGCCACCCGGTGGTGGGGTGCGAGATCTGCAACTGCTCTCGGCCCGGCGTCGTCTCCCCTGATGTCACCTGCGACACGCAAACTGGACAGTGCAGGTACAACAAACACAAAACTGAGAAAATAATGACGAAATAAAAATCCGGAAGAAGCTTTTTTTTTCATCTGTCCCACAACCACATCCATCATCGCCCTCAAAGAACAGTGTAGGTGTTTGTAATTTTCCAGACGTAAATAATCTTCGGCTTTTTGTGCTGCCACCACATGACAGATACATGTTTGGTTGGTGCAGGCTGAACTCTAAAATGTCAGGCCTCCGTTTAGAAATACCTAAAAAGGTAGTTATTTCTTGGCTTTGCTTTTCTGACACAATCTTGGCTCTGCCTGTGTGTTTGCCCAGCTCTGCTTGCCAACTCTTGTCTGTGTTCTCTCCAAGCTGCCACTTCTAAAACCTTCAGCTGTGGTTCCCCTGAGGACTGTCTGTCTGTCTTCATCTTTATCTGCTTCTGTTATTCCTCCTTCAGTTTTTGTACCGTCATGATGTGGCTCATCTGTGCCAGTTTCGCCACTTTACTTCCCCAAGGTTTTTGCCTTCTTAAGGCTGCCAATCAGCAACTTCTGTGTTTACAAAAATAGAGCTGTTTATTACTTATCACACAAAGATTTCCCTCGTTGTCCTGACAAGGATCAGTCGTCAGTTTGAATAGTTTTATTCTTCATCCTCTTCAAAAGTTCTGAAGCTTTTTGTCCAGTGATCAAACAATGAACTGATATCAGCAGCTCTGTCAGAGAGCTGCAAAATTAATCAAACATTAATCACGATCGTGATTTTTAGTTACTTTTAAAAATCACAGTAGCAGTAAAGCAGCGTCTCAGGCTATGATGATTAAACCTTGCAATGAATCAATAGTATACATGTGCACTAAACTGAAGGTGTAGATCCACACGCATCATGCATCAGCTACAGTTATTCTAATCAAATATACAATTTGGTCTGATTGTTGTTATTGTTGCAAATAAATCTTGCCCAAAATCACTGCAAAGCCTCAGCAAGGCGCCGCTTAGTAGAAAATATTTACTACGTGTGCATTTAAATTTTTCAGCAGTGTTTCCTGAAGCTGTAAATGCAGTGGTGCTTAGTGTTTTTTCTCCCTTACTGTAATCAGATACATCCTGCTGATAATTTTACATAAATACTTACTCTGTCTCCTCATCTCTCTTCTTCCCTCCTCTCTATTAAACTCTGTCTTTCATTCCGTGCCTCACTTGTAAGCATCAAAGCATCAAGACATCTAAAATCACTATCGTACTTCTCTTACAAACACACACGAAACAGGAATGTGTCAGCTATGTTCAGACAAGACAAGGATGCAAAGCTTAAAGCATTTTTCTACCTCAAGGCACTCATCATTGAAGATCCCAGCACCTGGCAGTAACACATGAAGATGCATGTGATTGCAATCAGCTGCCAGCGTATCTATTTAACAAGTCAAAATATTAATTTGTCATTTGTGATTGATAGTAGGAATAAATAAGCTGTTTAGCTCCTGCAAGAATGAGGGGCTTTGAGCTTCATTTAGAGACAGAGAAATTGGACAGTAAGATAACCTGTCAAACACAAATCAACAACCGTTGTTATTGTTTTTTTCCAGATGTAAGAACAACATCGTCGGCCGTCAGTGTGACCGCTGCGCCCCTGGTTTCTATGGTTACCCCAACTGCAGGCCATGTGACTGCAATGAGGCGGGAACCGAGGAGGAAGTGTGTGACTCCTTCACAGGACAGTGTCTCTGCAAGGTGAAGAAAAACACACTCACACTCTGAACACCTCCACCCCTTCACATATACTGACCCGCTGTGTGTTCCCTCCACCTGCAGGAGAACGTCCAGGGTTCTCGATGCGATCAGTGCAGAGTTGGTACGTTCCACTTAGATCCAACCAACCCGAAGGGCTGCACCAGCTGCTTCTGCTTTGGAGCCACCGACCGCTGTCGCAGCTCCGACAAAAGACGAACAGAGGTATTCGTATTTTTTAATTAAAATTACATATTATGTTTTAAAAATTGAGCTTTTTTGTATCCTGCAGTATGTTATTTATGTTTTTATTCTCCTCTCTCACAGATCATGAACATGGAGGGCTGGGTACTGCTTGGAGCAGACAGACAGGAAGTCCCAGTGACGGTTTATCCCGGTCAGGACCTGGTGGAGGCCGACCTCAGCGACGTGCCTGATGTCTACCAGGACCTCCACTGGCACGCACCAAGGACTTACCTGGGAGACAAGGTAGGAGGGAGAAACAACCTGTAGAGGAGATGGAAAGGAGTATGTTCCAGTGTCATCTGACTGTCATGGTGGACCTATTATGAACTGATATCATCAAAAGTAAGAGGACTACTGGGAGAATTGTGTAACAGAAGCTCAGTTGTCTGCACTGGATCATTACAAATATTATCTCTCAGTGAAAATCTACAAACTGCACAACAGCACTAACATGTGGAGACACAACATGAAGTAAAAAGCAGTACGTCAAGTCAACATCACAGAGCTTCTTTTACTGTACATTGTTGTTTTATCATAAACACATTTGGCTGCACCTGTCCAAACAAAAGCTTTCGCATCAACAAGTGATAAAATGTCACATTTAAGCATTTAGTGGTGTGTTAAAAACTTTAAGAATGATTTTTGCGGTGAATTTTTTCTTACCTCCCATGATGAATCCCGAGACGCTTTTTAACAGAGCAGATTATGTTATCTTATGGAGATATTTCCTTTGAATATCATCAGGTTTGGTTGTAATAATAACATGTTAAGCATGACAGGGCAAAGTGGGCTCAATGGAATCTTGTGTTGAAAATTGGCCTGAAAACATGCCCTTAAGAGAGATGAGAGGATTGCATTGCAACATGGCTCCATCAGTCAAAGATGAAATATTTTTAAAAAGACAAAAACTACTTTAAGTTTCAGCTCAGCATTTTGCAATCTGAGTCACTCGACATGCAGAACACTTGAAAATTAATGGCTGGTATAAGAGTAAGGAAAGAAAAACAAAGTAGCTTTGTTCTCTTTTTTTTAGTTTGAACAACGAAAAGGCTCCAACAAAAACTCATATTTACATGTTTATATATAAATTCAACACTATAACCGAGCATTTCCACGTTTAAACTGCAGGTAGCAACAGTGTCGAGTTCCATCTTGGCCATTTTGAGGAATGAAGGGGTTATTTTAATAGAAAATAACTCTTAAATACATCACTTAGATATACACAAATGAGTTTTAGATAAGATGAGCCTTTATTAATCCTGTAGTGTGCAAGTCTGCAGTCTTACAGCCACAGAGGGAATAGTGCAAACATATTGGCACATCAGTAGAAAAATTAACAAAAAAAATATACATAGTACTGTTAATGTTGTACAGATTCTTCCTTATGTAGAAAAATACCAACATTGCACAGCGTTATTCTATATGTAGAAAAACATTGATATTGCACAGATTCGGGTATATGTTAAAAATGGTATTGTACAAACCCTTTTAAATGTATAAAATATAAACAATGTATGTAATGCATAGGTTTTAATCTGTCTATGTTGGACCAGACTGAAATATAACAGTTATTATTGGTTACACCCATAATAAAAGAATGGAAAGCAGCATCAAGGTGAGTTTAAAGGCACCTACAGAGTCCCAACTAAGGACATGTTTATAACTACATTAAAGAACAAACACATGTATGTTCTGCAAATAGACATGTCCCGCATCACTGATCCAAAGGCTCAGACAAGGCTCTGTGTTTCGTCTGGAGGTTTGACTCAACAGCTTTCATGTGTGATTCAACCAGCATCAGTGCTTAAGCTGATGGTTCGATTTAAGTCCCAGACTGAGCCCTGCTACGCTTCATGTAGCAGCTTCAGATGTCAGCTTGCAAGTACCTGCATGGTTACCATAGAAGTACAGGTATTTTATCTTTGATGGATAAACCGCAAGCCCTGGATCTTGTTTTTCTGTGACTGTGTCGTCGGAATTTAATCAGTTGTTGTCTGGGTTAAGATGCAGAGGGATAGGGTTAAAGCTCTGTGTCTGTCTGGTTTTCCCATCCCTCCTTAAGATCTTTACTTTCTGCCTCATCGCTGCCCCTGTTGCCACAGGTCTCGTCCTATGGAGGTTATCTGAGGTATCGTCTCCACACTCAGACCATGAGAGGCGATGTGTTGTCTCTGCCAGCAGAAGCCTCCAGGCCCGACATCATCCTCAAGGTGCAAGACACACTCACAAAATCACATCCTCATGCAGGTGTCTTCGTTGGCACACATGTACAGACGTATTATGCTAACCTATGCGCATGCACATTTTGTACGTAAACAGTCTTTCACCGGTGTTATTGTTAGGATCGATATATGATACAGAACACACCCATGCACTGTCTGAGACGTCTGTTTTTGTCCTGCAGGGTAACCAGATGACCCTGGTGTTCATGGAGAGAGAATACTCCTCACCTGAAGAGCCTCACCTGGGGATCGTTCACATAGTCGAGGTAGAGTCACTTTTTCCTCACAGCCCTGGGATGTTGAACATAGACAAGCCTGGGGATTTATGTGAGAAGCTGACTTTTAACAGCCAAACTCACACGGGCTGGCATCGACATGTCGGATTAGATTTTTAGTATTGAAACACGGTAGGGAAGTCCTCTCATCTGCGAAGGCAAGGATGTGGAAAAACAGCAGATCTAACATTATTAGCTGTGAAGATTTTGACCTCTGGTTATATAATCTTGCTGTAAACCTTAGAGAGTGCATGTTATGTTCATTTATAGGTTTAGAATTTTTTTTTGTGATCTAACAGAATATGTTTACGTGATTAAATGTGAAAAAAAACCACATTATATTGTGCATATTGTACATTCCTGCAGCATCTCTTCTCACCTTCTGTCTAAAATGCTAAGTTTTAGCTCCAGTCTCTTTACAGCCCCACTCGGTCTGCTCTGATTGGTCAGCTAGTCTGATGAAAGTGAGGTGACACTGGTTATGTACCATAACCCCAGATCTCTGAGTATAGAGATGTAGCTCCAGGAGAAGTGGAGACAAGAAGTGCAGAAAGTTTAGGTTTTTATAAAATCTGGTTAGTGTTTATGATTTATTTTAGAAAAAAAATAAATTAAACATGTAGAGCAAAGTTATTTTGATGAAATGTCAAAATTTAGGCTGAGATTTGGAAGTTTCCTTCCTCTAGCCTTGAATAATTTTAACAGCTCCCTTAAATATATATATAATACAACAATTTTTAACTACATGACTGCCTTAATTGACTGCTCTTTCTGTTTATCTACATATGTTCATACACCTCCTCAGCATGGAGGGTCAACATGGAATACCGAAGTCTAACCCCGGCAAAAAACTCATCATGATTATTCTCCTCACAGGGAAGTTTCCGTCACGCTCAGACCGGTAACTCAGTGTCTCGGGAGGAGCTGATGATGGTTCTGGTTGGTCTGGAGTCTCTGCAGATCCGAGCCCTCCACTCTCAGTCAGCCCACTCCGTGTCGCTGCGTGGCGCCGTGCTGGAGGGAGCTGAGATACTTCCCACCGGTCGCCATGCCAACAATGTGGAGATCTGCATGTGTCCTGCCAACTACCTCGGAGACTCATGTCAGGTGAGGTAGCAGATTAGTTCCTGGGGATAGATGTACTGTAATATTAAATACTGAATTCTCAATATTACTTTACCTTCTCAAAGGTGATTAATTGAATTAGGTTAGAGGCCAAACATCTGGGATCTGAGAGTATTTCATCTGTAGCATTCCTTTGGTTGTCTTTGGTTGGTCTTTTGGTTGTCTTTTGGATTTGTGGCATCTTTTGAATTATTTTAAGGACAAAAGTTATTATTACCTAAAATATTAGACATCAACTGTGTACAAACTCACCCTCCATGTTCACTCTTTCACTACTCACTATATAATCAACTCTAATTTAATAGGATTGCATCTTTGACTTTCAGTCTTGTCATTCATTATTTTTTTTGTACACCAGCATCCAGGTATAAGTATCCAGAGGGGAGGTTATATGTTGAATGCATTCATGATCAGTATCTGCTTACAAGATCTGACGATAACCAAAATCTTATGCTTTTTGATGGGAAAAAATCTCCAAGTGCCCTAAATAGATCCTCCAGCGTTATTAGCCAAGATGAAAGAGTTATTTTTGTTGTACTTAAATACTGATGTAGCAGGTATGACAAATTGTTCCCTAAAAATCACATTTTGCAAATGAGAATATCACTAGTTGACTTATGCGTTATCATTTTTTAAATTTGTTTTTGGTTAATGTGTGGTCAAAGAATTTTAAACCATAAAAAAATATACCCATAGATTGTGATTAAAAAAAAAAAAGGTTCAAGGAAATCACAGAAGAAAATGTGATAGCTTAATGCCAAAAGAACATGTGTCACATGTCCACATTTTCATGTTCCTCCCCTCTGTGTAGAAATGTGCTCCAGGTTACTACAGGGACACTATCGGCCTGTTTCTGGGGAAATGTGTTCCCTGTAACTGTAACGGACACTCTGACCACTGTCTAGACGGATCCGGAATCTGTGTGGTGAGAATCTTCCACAATAAACATGCAAACTTTCTCACAACCTGCTCCTTATGTTTATAGTTTACTAATTGTTTGCATTTACCATCAGAGCTGCCAACATAATACTGCCGGCGACCACTGTGAGAGGTGCCAGGGTGGTTTCCTTGGTAACAACAGTCTTGATGGACAGGCCGTGTCATGCTCCAGTTGTCCCTGCCCACTCAGGGCTCCATCCAACAAGTCAGTGCATTTACTCTCCTTCCTTTCACTCCTCCTTTTGTTGTTTTACTCCATCTAACTTCTGTCATAGTTTGTGCTGTCATCTGTCCCAACCACTGTCCTGATAGTGCTTTGACTGGCCTATACGCAGTTTGATAGTAATTTGTTCTTTCTCTCTGTCTGTGTAGTTTTGCAGAGGGTTGTGTGCAGAAAAGCGACAGGATGCAGTGTTTGTGTATGCCGGGTTATGCAGGGCCAAACTGTGAAAGGTAACAACCTCCTCAGCACATTGTGGATTTGCTCTCACCAAAGCCAAAATTCTAATTGAGAGTCATTAGTCATTTCAAAAATCTGTGTTTTTCTATAGCCTATTTGAAATAATTTTTACTTTAATCTAGTATATGTCATTGAACAAAGATTTTTTTGTTTGTTTTTAAGCAGGAACTGCAGAAGTTACCTCTGTAGAATAAACTGATCTTAATGAAATATTAGAATTTTAAGCTCAGTTTTGGTTATTTTTTGCTGATTAAGCACACATTGCATATGATTATTTCAAGGATGTCTGGAAAGTTGGAAAAATCCAATGTTTCTTTCTGTTTTATAGTTTTATTCAATGATAATAATGTAATTGTGCAATTTAGGCATTTGGGTATGTTTTTTAAAACATACCTTTAAACCTGCCAGTAGGTTTTGGGATTCAAGAGGTTAAAGGTCATGTGGATATTTAAATGTCATGTAATGTCATTTTTCTAAAGATATACTTCGGTCTGAATTTTTTTCTTGAAGCACGATAAGAACAACTATATCTATACGCACATATTATATAACTATACATCACATACATGTTATTAACTATGAACCTTTTGCACAGGTGTGCCCCTGGTTTCTATGGCAACCCGATGGTTCTTGGCAGTAGGTGTCAGCCATGCCATTGCCATGGCAACACAGACCCCAATATGCTGTTCACTGACTGTCACCCACTGACCGGAGAGTGTCTGAGCTGCATGCACAACACAGCCGGACCCCACTGTGACGTCTGCGCTCCTGGTCACTACGGAGACGCAATCAATGCCAAAAACTGCACCAGTGAGTTCAGTTTGAGGCTGGAGACTAGATTTTTCACAGGAACAAATTATCATCTGTTATCATTCATGTGATCAGATTAGGCTGATCAGTTTTGCAGAGCAAACTTCAAATAAGTAAACAAGTTTCTAAATAGCAGATTGTGATGGATGAGATGTGTTTTGTTCTTGTTACACAGAATGCAACTGTTCTCCATGTGGAACTGAGTCATGTGACCCTCACACTGGACAGTGTCGCTGTAAACCAGGAGTCACTGGAGCGCTCTGCGACCGCTGTGTGGTAAGAGCGTCTCTGTGGCTTTAATAAGTAACATTTCTACATGTCTGTGCAGATTACCTGTTTTCAAGCACATAAAAACACCAGTATGACACTCAAGACAAGCACAAATGGCTCAGATCAGATGACAAACTTTTCTGTTTTGACCAAAGTTCTATTTTGCATCATATTGAACTAGATGTGGACTCAGAAATTGCAGATTTCCAGTAAAGCTAACACTTTACCCAGCTATGATATGCAATTTTCCCAGCTCAAAACAGATCTGCACAAAATTTTATAGATTTTCACTTTGACCATGCTCCATGTCTCCATTAAGCTCCATTAAAATTGGCAAAATTGGTAGTTTTGTGTATCCTGCAGACAGACAGTCGCACAAACAAAACATAATTGAAGAAACATTTCAACTGTGTGTCAGTCAGTAGCGAGCATCATCTGCAGTCATGCTAATTTAGCAATGAGACAACCCAAACCAAAATGTTGCAGCTGGCAGCATTTGTCTTCTGTCTTCTCCAGTGTGAATACCTGAATCTGCTGTTTTTCTCAGGATGGGTCCTTTGGCTTTGAGTCGTGCTCTGGCTGTCGTCAGTGCGATTGCGATGCCTCGGCAGCTCTCGTCCAGCCGTGTAATCCCCAGAGTGGTCAGTGTTCCTGCCAGCCTGGAGTCAACGGGCCAAACTGTAGACAGTGTGCTCCTGGATACTGGGACTATGGACCCAACGGATGCAAGAGTGAGTGAATGCATGAGACAGCACTTGAGGAACTAGAGCAACACTCAAACAGCACAGTCCTCCAGCAGTTTTAAAGAGTGGTCCAGATCTGCTCCAAAGTTGAAAGGGTTCTTCCACCTTTCCACAAAATTTCATAATTGCTTGGTAGTTTTTGTGTAATCGTGCTTACACACAAGCAAACAGACAATAATCAATACGTACCTCCATCCCACCAAGGCGGGAATAGTACAATTGTACAAAATCTCTAAACCTACATTGCAAATTCATACTAACATACTGTTGTAACAGCTAGCTTAATCCCTAGTAATGAATATCATCTTTTTTTTTTTAAAGAGAAATAAAGTAGGCTCATATTAACAATACAATACTTGTGAAGGAACATCACATTTCCCTAATATATGAAATGTATTGTCACATACATGTTGTGCATTTTTCTACCGTTAGAGCAAGTTCCAGCAGGTGCTTCTACATGACAGCTTACTTGCTGGCCAAAAGTACTGATACATTGCTGATATTTTGGAATTCATCTTGTGCTCTAAGCTCTGTCCAGGATCTGTCTGTTCCAGCAAACACACAAACACTGCATTAGCAACAACAGCAGTAACAGTAGAAGCACACTCTGGTTAGAACCATAGAACACAAATATAGTCATAATAACATCTATAAATTTCCATGGTTATGCAAATGCAGCTTTCTTTGTTGATGCAATGGCTGCTTTTGTTAAATAAAATGCAAAATGATGTAAAATTAAATTCTGAACTCCAGAACTCGTTGATGGGTTTGAAAGGAATGTTACCTTTATGAAATAACTAAAATGACACTATTTATCTGAACTAGAAACTGTAACAACAGAAAGAATGGTCACATTTTAAACTTTCTGACGGTCGTTGATCTACTCACCTGAGATGTACAAAACAATTCTGTACTCCTGGGATGAACTGTGAAGCCATCAGTGACTTGGCTGCAACCAGCATTCATGTGTCAAAAATTCAGGGACTTTTCAGCTGCACTGCAGGCTGTGTTTATACAAAGCCAATAGAAGACAAGTATGGAAACTAATCTTACTGGGATGTATAGTTAGAGTTTTTTCTAGTATTGCTAAAACATGTGGACACTTGGAAAACTGTTGCATATGTTGATTCCCGATTTTTTTTTCATAAAATAAATAAACAAATTCAAATTTTGTTTTTACTCTGCCAAGGAGGCGGAGCATTGGCAGAGTTATGTGACTATCAGTGTATGTTTGCCTGTTTGTCTGACTGTGTGCAACATTGCTCAAAAACGGAAGAATTTGGATGAAATTTTCAAGGAAAATTGTCAAGGAAATGACACAAGGACCAAGTGATTAGATTTTGGCAGAGATGCAGCTTATAGTCTGGTCACAGATTTGTTAGAGATTTCTGTATCATTGTGAGATAGCGACACAGCATCACTGTAACTATGACAACAAGTGAACACTACGTCAGCTGCCTGCTGACGATCACATGATTGTGATCCTACTATATATCGACCGTTGCGAGCTTATCAGGACTTATCCATTGGAAATGATACAAGGAACATTTGATTAAATTGTGGGGGTGTTTCCGAGTCCCATCAGTTCCCGCCACCCGCTACATATTTAGATCACGTGATTCGGTATCCGTACATAACGGACACATGCATAACACACGCCTGTGCTCAGTGCAAGGTCATTCTGTTTGTGGGTACATTTATATTAAATGGCCACATTCTATAGTATTAGGAGTACTACACTCTCTGAGTGCTTTTCTTGTTATTATATGTGATATCATAACTTTGTTATTCCTCACTTAAGGCATTTCTGAATTCTCTCTACTCCAAGCCATGGTTGTGCTGTTTCCACAGAGCTGTAGGACTTTATATTGCAGTGAAAAGTAAAATGCAGTAGCAGGAAAAAAACACCTAGAAACTGTTTGGCTCATGTCGACATGCTTTTACTTTCAATCTCTCTCCTTTACCTCCAGAGTGCGACTGTAGAGGAGGTCGCTGCGACCCTCGGACAGGAGAGTGCCGCTGTCCTGACGGGATGACAGGAAAACAATGTGACACATGTTCACAAAGATACAGTGTTCCTATGGAGAACCAGCATGGCATGCACTGTGAACGTTAGTGAAACACACTGCTGTATAAGACTACAGTCATCCTTTATGTCTCTGTAAAAACAAAAAGGCATTTGTTATGTAGGAATAAATTGAAGTGCGTATGTGTGTGTTTCCTCAATGCAGCGTGTGACAGCTGTGTCATCGTCCTGTTGGAGGATCTGGACAAGATGAATGACGACTTCCGCTCTGTCGCCGGTCAGCTGAGCAGCCTCAATGCCAGCTCCATGGCCTGGGCACAGCTGAACAATCTCAACAAGTCTGTGGAGGACATGGCTGTGAGTTTATGCACACAAAAACAAGACTGCTGTGCTGTTGGCAAGGTATTGCAATAAGGTGTAAATTAAATTGTCTTCCTGTGATTCTAGCGTGCCATAGAGAACTACAACAGTACACTGGATGAGAGCAGAAATCGGGCCGACATGCTGGAAGCTGAGATCATGAATATAAATGATGACATTGATGAGCTGCAGAACAAGGTAACAACATACACATTTACATAGTACATATAAATACAGTGAGCAGTGTTTTATCCCTCACTGGAACAATCTAAGTCCACTCCAACACCAAACTGCTTTTTAACACCTCTGAGCTCCACACAATGGACTCATTTTCCACCTAAATAAAAAGTCCTGCACCTCTATGGAAACAGCAGAGGACTGTTAAGTTAAAAATCTTATAATCCTCCTGTTTTTACAGTTTCTGACACTGAAAATGTAATCATTTTTGTCATTTAAAACATGCCTTTCAAATCCATCAGAGGGTTCAAGAAGCTTATATCTAAATGAATCCAGCCCAGTTTCTATATATTTCTCTTCAGATTACTATGTAGAAATATAAATCGTGTTTTATCAAGACAAGGGCAAAACAAATTCTGCTGGAGCTGATGAATTCTTTAAACATCTTCACTGTATATATGTATGAAATAGGAATGTAACAAAATTGTTTTTCTTTGTAGATAATTGTGACAACTTCTCCTTCAATATAGTTTAAATTTCTTATCTTAAAATAGTCAAAAGTGTTTTGTTAGTCACAGAATCAGTTGCAAAGCTACATTTTTTTTTTCTTTTGGGTCAGAAATGATGAGAAAGACTTTCCAGTTTTCAGCCACCCTTTTATCAGACAGTGTTCTTTGCCGCAGCTAAATAAAATGATGATTTTATGTGTATGTGAGAGTGTTATGTGCTGTGGTATTTTCAGGTGGCAGCAATGACTGACAGGGTTGGTGACCTGAATAATAGTAGCAGGAACACACACCAGAGGGCAGAAGATCTGCTGTCTTTCCTCAACAACATGACAAAGGATATAGACGGTGATTACAAACAAACGCTGAATATTTTCATATGCACATCTGGGATTAAATTCATATTCACATTATTAGAATGTTGTATATTTATCTGTATTTAAATGTTTTGTCTCTATGTCACATAAATACAGCAGAACATGTAAAATGCATCATCTTGGATAGATTACTAGCATTAAAAACTTTAGGTGACTTTATTTATCAGTTGTTTTAATAACTGTCTCCATATCAAAACTCCTGCTGTCAACTATTACTTATATTTTCATTAAGTTGATATGTGATACAAGTTCTATTACAAAATTCCTGTACGTTAAAAAAAGGTATTTTCTACAAGATAAGTTGCCATCTAAACCAATGTTACTTTACAATATCTACAAATCTTTCATATACACTTTGTTACTGCCTCATTCCACTAACACTACACACCAATTCAGTAATGCATTTTTTACAATACTGTTGTTTTATTGCAGACATCATGCTGATGGCGAATCGTTCTCTACTGAACAAGACTGAAGCAGAGCAGGACGACGAGGAAAAGGAGACAAAGCTGAGAGAGGTGCAGGCCATGCTGAGGGAGATGAGGTACAGGAGCTGTGTGGGACAGAAGAAGATGGCTGACAAAGAGAAGACAGAGGCAGAGAAATGTAAGTTTATTCACTTAGAGAAGCGTGTGCATCCATAAAAGTCTGATTGGTTTTATTCTTCAAGCTTTAACATTCCACAGGAGAGAAAATAATGCAGGGGTGTATTGTGATACTTACCTAAAGCAAATGCAAAATTACACAATGTCAGCTTTTCTTTTAGTGTTTCACTTCTTCACAAATCTCTGTCCTCTGCTAGTGTTGGATCGTGTTAACAAGGAGTTGGCAGGTCGTCATGGAGAAAACAGTGACTTGGTCAAAGCTATCAGAGACCATCTGTCCCGCTTCCACTCTCAAATGATGGACCTTCGAGATGCCCTGAATGAAGCTGTGAACAACACTGCCAGAGCTGCAGAGATCAACAATGTTAATGAGAAAATGCTGGAGAGCAATAATGTGAGTTTAAGGGATGTCCTGATCAAGTTTTTTTTGCACCTGATCCTGTCCAAGTCATTTAATATCGAGTTCTAATCCGATACAATTTTTCACACTTCACATTCATTAAATTTCTTAAAAATGATCCAGTGTATATGCTTGACAACAGAACGAATGCATTAAAAAAATGCATTTCTACATCTAGGCTGTTCCTTAATGTTACATAGGTGACCACGAATCTTGTTGTAGAGCTCTAGCAGGGCACTGTTTGAAATGTAGTGTGACTCTTGGCTGCAAAATACAATGAAAACCTGAATTCTCTACATGCATGTTAGAAAATATATTGTAGATTAGCTGCATTGTCTAGTTGTTCCACCAGGTGGAGCCTGTTACTCTTCGATAAGGAGGTGGTTGCTCAGCAGTCCACTGTTAGCAAGCAGTGAGCATTGTGGGGGTTTAGCAAGCAATGGGCCACCATGACAAAGACTTCTGTGACACTTGATGGCCTCCAACCAAAAGCTTAAGCCAAATTAGGATCAACTAAGACATCATTCCTATAGCACAGTGGAATATGTAATAAGGCCGCTTTATGGCACATGTCATGTGTCTGTTGACTAAATCAGCAAAATCGGCTCAAGAAAAAAGTCCTGTTTTTATCAAGTAATCCATTATTGGTTGATTTAGACAACTGTTTAGATTTACCATCCCTAGCATCCTGCTACAACACCTGTGTAACAGCAGACATAAACAACAATCAGGCTTAGGTTTGTGCTATTACCAGTTAATTAAAAAATGCCTTGATCAGCCCTGATCAAGGCATTGAGATTGAGATTGGATCAGGACATCTCTATTGAGATTAGCAAAAGACTAAATCAACATGAAGGAGCAAACAAAAGCCACCCTGGTATGTAACTACTCTGTCTCTCTCTCTCAGAGGAGAATACAAGACTTGGTGGCGAAGCAGAAGGAGGTGAACGACCAGCTGAGCATGGCTGAAGACGATGTCGCTCAAGTCAACGATGTGCTTTCCATGCTTCAGGACTCCAAGGAGGTCAGAACAAACAAAAACACACAGATTTAAACTTGTAGTTCACATTGTACAAAAAGTCTCTGGGAATCAGACAGCAGTTTCTACTCGTATCACACTATAATGTCAGCACATCATCAATACTTTACAAAGTAACTATGCGAAAAGAAGAACATCCTGTCTTTATACAAGTTCTTACTGTTTTTCTTAGTATGCCAATACTTTTTATTGTCGTCTTAATGCTTTTGTTTAGCATGTTTGAATCACGTCTGGGTTCCAACATTTGCTACGTAAAACATTCACCACAACTCGCAGAAGTTGTCATGTACCATGCCATGAATAAAAGAAGCACTTTTTTACAATTAATTACAGATGTTCTGTGTAATTTGGATCAATAATACAATTCACTGTCTGTTTTAGACAGTTAGTTTTTGATATTATGCTTTCTGTGAGGATGTGAGTGGAGCTGTGGGCAGGATCTGCAGCAGGGTGACGACATCTAACTATGGTCTCTGGAATTAAACAGCAAACATTGGAGTGGTATAATACAGATCTTAAACACGAGGCCACGCCATTGAGTTCTTCCTCTTTAACACTGTTTTACAGGAGTACGAGCGTTTGGCAGCCCAGCTGGATGGCGCCAGGACACCTCTGGCAAAGAAAGTGCAGAATTTTGCTTGGGTGGACTCCAAAATCCCCTTGGTAGAGAGGGCAGAGAAGCATGCTGAGATGCTCAACGCTTTAGCAATGAATTTATCCAGGTGAGAGAGCAATCAACTGCAACTTGTTTGTCAAGCTGGTATAGAAGGCAGATAAGCATGCTGGACAGGACAGCTGGAAAACATCTCCATGTAGTAATGTTGGAAGTTAGTAAAGACTTAGACTTAGACAGACTTTATTAATCCCCAGAGGGAAATTCTGTGAAGAGAGAATTCAAAAGATTAACCTTGTGAACCCTAAGCAGTTCCCAGGAGTTTTCTCCTGTCACATTCTTCCTCACTGTGAGCTCATTTTTCACTGCAATATAAAGACCTGCACCTCTCAGCACAACCATGGCTGAAAGGAGAAAGAACTCAAGCATATCTTTTGTCCAGTATGCTACTGTTGCTACTGCGCTGATGTTTTTTCTTTCTTTTTTTAATACAGAAAGTTAGTAACCTAACCCTAACACTAACCCTAGTTAGTGCAAATGTTTTTCCTTTAGGAAAATATTTAAAGATATGTAGAATAAAGGCATTTTGATAAATGACTTTTTTTTTTGCTAGCAAAACCGACAGTCACACAGGACAAGTTGAAGAATCATTGGGAGGTTTTAAATCAAACAATTTCTTTGGTTTTTACAGTTTCTTGCTGTGATAAAAGGTGTAATTTGGGTGATTTAAAAAAAATACTATGCTTTTCAAACTCTAGCCTTAAATGCGTAGGTTTGCAGGTTCAGAGAGTTAATAATCTTGGAATATTTCTATTATATCATGAGTAAAAAACATGAGCAGTTGCTAAGTGCCTACATTTTTCTGCAGTTTGATTGCAGAAACCAAGAGTGACGGATTAGTAGACGTAACACAAGCTTACAACAAGATTATCAACAGCATCAGGGAGGCAGAAGAGGCTGCCAAGATGGCTGACAAGGCTTCCAATGACACTGTGGAGGTACAGGACACACACAAATGAGTTTTTCTGCCTCTATGATCACATACATGCACAAAACTGGCTTCACATGATTTATTTGTTTGTGTCTGGCTTGTAATATTGTTGCGTGTTTTTTAGAACATAAAGAACCAGGACCTCGGTCAGAAAGCTATTTCTCTGAAGAACCACAGTATAGAGCTGAAAGATGAAGTCGAAAAGCTTGATGAGGAGCTGAACAACGGTAAATGCACATCTGTACATCAGTATCTGCATTATGGTGATCTATATGAAGTATGTCAGGAAATCAAGCAAAAGCAGAAACTTTGATTTTTATGTAAAATTTGTTTTTTTTTGCTGCACAGACCTGAAGCCGAAGCTGGAAGATGCTAAGAAACGACTGGATGATGCCAAAACCAAACAAGTTCAAATGAAGAAGGATTTGGAGGCGTTTCAGAATAACCTCAACTTTACCACAAGTACGCACATTCAGCACACGAAAAAGCCATATTGAAATGTGAAATAAGTACATTTTAATTTCAAAACAGAGATCATTGAACATCCTCAAAAAATTGTCTGCAATTTATACAAATAAACAGCAAGAACTGAATTTGGAAAGTTTTTGTGAAAATGCAAAACTGTATATAGATTTTAAAAGCTTGCTGTGTATTTATTCAAAACCTTAATAGAAGGTTGTTTTTTTTTTACTAGAACATATAATTATTAAAAATCTTTTTTTGGTGTTTCCATCGATCCTTTTCTGTGATGAACAGATGTGACTCAGGAGATTGATGAAGCAAAGCGAGCAGCGAATCTGGCAAACACAACTGCCACCCAAGTCAACGATGCCTTGCGTCCAATTAAAGAGCAGCTGGACCAATGGCAGAAAGCGTATGGAGATGCCAACGCCACCAACGATGACATCAACAATGCCCTGATGGATGCCAACAACACAGGTTGGAACTTCTAAATGTGTCACCAAAGAAGCATCCCACTGTTTATGTCTGTCAGTGTTTACTCCTTTTCCATTTAATAATTAATAATAATACTGCATGTTTACTTCATTTACCTATAGAAGCCCTTTTTGGCTTTAAGATGACTTCATGAGTAATTTCCACTAAAAAAATCCTTCACTTATGCTCCATTATGCAAGGTGCGATCACAAAATTCCAAGACTATGCCTATAAAAGTCTTAATCGGTACCTGATTGGTACAGTAATATTCCCAGTGTTCCTTTCAACGCCTGTAATACCTTCTTAAAGTCCCGTTCTGTATGCATGTCAAGGGTCATCTGCAATGGGCACTGAATCTCTTAAACCGTGCCAAAATACTGACTGTGTAACTTGAATTTCATTTTGGATGCAGACATTGCACAGTTCATGTCATTTGATCCTTTAAACACCTCCAACATTACAGTAGAACTCTTCCTTGACATTCCAACTGTGGGGGACAAATTTCCTGCTGCACAACCACATGGCTGTTAAAAGAACAACAAGCAAATTATCCTGGCGCTCCTGACCTGACACTCCTTGTTCAGTTTTGGAGACTGCAACCCTTCCAACTGTGAAAATTGTTGTTTCTTCTCTTGATGGTAGCCACAGACCCACCTCGAATCGTCCAAGATGATCCACCGCATGGAAGTTTATCATTTAATAGGCTTACTGACACAAAATGTGATGTTTGCTCTCTATGAAAGTTTGATATACATGAAGAAATCACAACTGTCAACCTGCCAGTGGTCACAAAATCATGTTTAACACAAGTCCTGATGTTGATAGTGTGGCCTCACGTAACACCCTAGCATGTTCTCATGATGCTCTCCATGCACATACACCACACAACATTCAGTAGAAAAACTAGAACTAAGACAGTCAAATAATCAGTTTAATGAGTGAAAATCGGTTTAGCAGATATTTAACTTATTAATTAGCAGCCTCCAGAATAAAATGCTGAATATTTGCTGCTACCAGCTTTTTCTGTTGTTCTTGTCACCCTGAATTGAAAGTATCAGATTAATAAATCATCCACTGTGAGTTGCAGCTCAAATGAATCATATAAGATGTTCTAATTTTTACTATTAGCATAACAAAAATTCAGAACATGTTGTTGTTTGGGATATGAATCACTTACTGTTGCTCTCTCTGTGTCTTTGTAGTAAACAAGCTGGGTGAAGCTATTCCTACACTCATGAAGAAACTGGATGAACTGCAGAACCACTCTGCCCAGATGCCAAACATCTCTGAGAACATCAACCGCATCCGACAGCTCATCCAACAGGCCCGCAATGCTGCCAGCAAGGTATCCATCACCTCAGAGGACATTGCATTGACAAGCCTTCATGCTAAAATTGATTTGTTAAAGATTTAGCACATTAACATCTTAAAGTTCTGGGCATTTGAAACTTTAAGTAGACAACTGCTACAGATCTGTGGGTAGTGATGCAACACGTCATACGAAAGTGTGAAGTTCTTGCAATCTAGTTAAAGCAAGTAGTGCCTGCCACTGTTATTTATGTAAAGATGAGATTCTGAAAATGTGAAATGTTGTTTTCACGGGTTCAAAGCTACAACCGAGTCCCTGGACTGGTCTGTGTCTGTCTGCAAGACAAAAATTAGGATGCTGAGGAAAGTTGTGAGGCTACATCTGCCAAGAACATATAAAAGATGTAAAATATGTAAATGTATTAGTTGGCTGTGTGTTTTAATGTGATATGCGCAAATGAGTCATCAAAATGGCTTTTTGGGAAACACTTTGTATAAACATGTAAAATCTTAGTTTTCTGTGTTGTTATGTTATTACTGGTATAAAATCCGAACACTGACGAGCTTCATGCATCCTATTGTGTTTTGTAACTAATACCAAACTACAGTTATCTGCAGGCATATTAATCAATAGCGCTGACATACAATTGGCTTACCTCTCAGAAAAGACCACAACCATGTCGCTACTCCACATGGTTTGGGAGCATGTTTTGATTTATTTTGGCTATATCTTGGATTGGCATTTTAGTCTAATTTTCCAGGAACAGTAGGGGGTTTAACAACATCTAAAGCTCTAAAGTCTCTAATGTGTTTTCTTGCCCTTTCTCCTCCTTTTTGCCCCGTCCAGGTGAGCGTGCCGGTGAAGTTTAACGGATCATCTGGTGTTCAGGTTCGTACTCCATCTAACCTGGCTGATCTGGCTGCCTACACATCCCTGAAGTTCTACATCACACTGCCAGAGACAGCGCGGGCCAGGCGACAGAACAGTGCCACCAAACAGTTCGTCCTCTACCTCGGCAACAAGGATGTAAGCATCCCCACGGCAACATAGAGGGGCAGTTTGTGTTGGGTTTATTCTTTAATTCTCTTTTTATATTACTCCCAGTGTAGGTTATATTAAGTGTCTTTTTTACAGTTTCTTTAAGAACCCCATGTCACAGTGAACTGTACATCTGTTTGATAGAAAGTGACAAACATCTAGCCAGGAGCTCCTGTGCATGGACTGTAACTGGCAAAGTTATGTTGGTTTTGAAATTTGTTATTGTGTCTGTGGTATTTGTAGTCCACTAAAGAGTTCCTGGGCATGACGCTGGAGGGGAAAAGACTGCGTTGGTACTTTAACGTAGGAGGAGAGACTGCCCAGGTGATGATGGAAGAAGATGTCAAGTCTGATGGAAACTTCAATAGCCTAGTGCTGGAGAGGTAAAGCACACAAACCAACGCTGAACGTCCTTGAACTACACATCTGTGACATGCTGTTCAACCCGGACACCTAATCAAATTTAAGCCTCAAGTCATGAAAATCATTTTCCTACAGATATCTTTTTTTAACAAATTCCCAAAAATAAACTGTTTTTCACCAGATTCTGTAAAAACCCCAAAACAAAATATGTCAAAAATCTGCACTTTTTGCCATAGCTGGGAAACAATTACATGACTCAGCTGCAAACAAAAGATGTAAGTAGGACAATTTCTACACCATGTAGAGTCACTATTTTTTTTAAAGTACTGCCAACACCTGTGGGCTCTTGAAAAAATGTTGCACATGTTCATTGCAGGTTTTTTGCTTTTTCATAAAGTAAAAATTCAAAGCAAATTTAGCTTACTTTTTTGCTTTTTTTGTGAATGACGGAATTATAACTGTCATGCTCGACAGTAGATATTTTTGAGTTCTCTCACCTTCTAAACATGTTTGCGCTGTTGCCACAGAGGTGCAGCACTTTATATTGCAGTGAAAATTGAGCTGAAGAGTGAATAAAATGTGACAGGAGCAAGAAAATGTTTAGAAACTACTTAGACTTGTGGGGTAAAGAGAATCTGATATATCTATCTGGCATGTAATTCAGGTTTCAGACTGACACAGTGATGGCGTTAGATTCATTCACTATCTTTTATTTAGTTTTTTCGTCCTTTAGTCCTGTGTAGATGCTAATTACAATATGTTGCAATACAAAACCTGCAAAACCTGCAATACAAAAAATGGTTTCTGTCCACTAAAACTTCAAAGGGCTTTTAATTTGAAATTATTTCAGCAAGTGTTGAGTTTGTACTAACGGCGTAATGTAGTAGCAGGGTGAACAAGATCAAAATGAGGCTTTGTACTAACATATGAACAATCACACTGGTTAAACAGAGGGCATTAAAGATAAAGGCCTGGCTCTTTCTGCAGATCAGGAAAATAACGGCTCTGGTCATTATTTGAGAAATGCGCTATCTTGAATGCATTTTGTTATGTGACACGTGCTGCATTATGTAGCATGAATCTGCTCCTCATGCTGTATTTACAGCATATCTAATTGTCTGTCTTTGTGAATGCAGGATCCTTCAATATGGTCAGATGTCCATGTCTTCAGAAGCCAGCGAGGGAGACCAACGAGTGACCAAAGCCAGTGTGGAGGCTAAAGGAGATCAGGGGCTGCTCAACCTTTTGACTGATGACACTGTCTTCTACGTGGGAGGATATCCGAGCACTTTCAAAGTAAGTGCAGGAAATGCTCTGCTTCTGTTGTGGGATTGCACTTCATTAAAACCATCAGTGAACTGATGATGAATTGATAATTGTATGTACAGTCAACATGCCAGTAGTTAGTTGTTTTTTTTGTACAACAGATAATCAAAGAAATTATCTTTACTTCTAGCCATAGTTATGTTGTTTCCATATATATTTATGATTAATATGAGTTTATTTATTTTCCTTTTTTAGCCGCCTTCTGCACTCGCACTGCCTAACTTTAAGGGGTGTATCGAGCTTGATACGCTGAACGAGGAGGTACTCAGTCTGTATAACTTTGAAAAAATCTTCCAACTCAACACCACAGAGGAGAAACCATGTGGCAGGTAAGTGTAGACTGTCATTTAGTTTCTCTGTCTGAAACTTTGTTGTCTCAGACTTCTAAGCAGGATCCCATAATTTCCTTTTTTTTCTCCACTATGTGATCCATGATTGAATGGAAATGCTATCAACAGGTCCAAACCAGTGCTGACTCAGGCCTGGGTAAATGATGCAGCGTATTTTGATGGTACCGGTTTTGCTGAGATCATCTTTACGGATGAATCGACTCGTATGCAGCGCTTTGAACAAGAAGTCAAACTGCTCTCTCACAATGGAATCCTGCTCCTGCTGCACAATGAGGTAAAAGCTTCACTCATTCATTCAATACATTCCCTAATCTAATACTTATTTATTTAGTAGTTATTCTT
Organism: Amphiprion ocellaris; assembly: GCF_022539595.1. Taxonomy (NCBI): domain Eukaryota; kingdom Metazoa; phylum Chordata; class Actinopteri; family Pomacentridae; genus Amphiprion; species Amphiprion ocellaris. Next base: position 16,565,170 of record NC_072773.1, read on the forward strand.
TTTAGTTACAATACAGTTTAGTCACTAATAAAACACTTTTCCAACACTCCATCATCAATCTTTCACTTTTCCTAGCTCTCGTTCATTCTCTCATTCATTGTCGGTTTACTCAGTTTTTCCAACTCCCATTCAGTCATTAATTTTCTTCAACCATTCACTCATTGCTTAATTCTAGAAGCAGCCAGAAAGCTTTTTCGACATCCATTCGTTTGTTTTAAAATCAGTTTTGTTGTGATTGTATGTGCAAAGCTACAAGATGCTGAAATTTGCTGAAAAGGGCTTCTCAGCTGAGGGTGTAAATCCAAGAACTCCCAGGTCTGAAAACATATGAAGCAGCAAATTTCCTGAACTTGTTCTGATTTGACTGACCCAGAGGTCACTGTGTTCACTGATCAGAGGTTGGGTTGTGGTGGTAGCAGGGCATTCCAGATGTTCCTCACACCAGAAACATTATCCAGCCTCTTCTGGGGGGATCTCAAAGTGTTCCGGGCCAGATGAGATATGTAATACCTATGGTTGAGGTAGTCTGGAATTCAGATTTGGATGCTTCTTGGTCGCCCTCCTTTGGCGATATTCTGGGTAGCGGGAAGTGACCCCTCTTTAGTCTTGAGCATCAATATCAGTATCAACTTCAAGTTTCAAGTAGTGATCGAGCTGTTACTGTAACTGTATTGACCACTCAAATAGCCTGTGACGCAGCTCAGAGTTTTCTCCATGTTTCTCCTCCAACAGAATAAGTTCCTGTGTCTGGCAGTGCTTCAGGGCAGACTCAGGGTTTTCTATGACTTCAGTGATTCTCTGATGGAGCTCAAAGACAGCGCGGCATCACCAGATTTACTGAAGATCACCGGTGCTGAAGCCAAAACTGTAAGTTCATTATGTCATTTCATATACTTAAATTTAAAGCATCTTCATACTCTGATTCCTTATTTTGGCACCCTCCACGACCTTACTAACTTAGTTTTGTTGCATTTTCTTTTTTTTTTTACATTTTCTTTTTATTTGGAAGAGCACATGTTTTCAGTTACCAATTCACTCTTTATGCAGTACAGACTTTACTTTTATATACATTTTTGGGCATCTTTTACTTATAGTATTGTATTTGGTACATTTTGCTCACAGGCCCCCATATACAAAAAGAAGAAGAAAGAAAAAAAACAAAAAGAAAACAAAACAAAAGAACCAGCAAACGTACAAACTATGTACAGATGAGGGGGAGTTTACAGCCTAAAAATTCAAATATGGAGTGATGTTATACCGAAGCACTTATGCGACTTAGAGAAGTCATAAAAAGTCCGCTCTCATTGGGGTTATATAAGTAATCCATTTTTTCCAAATAATATAGAATTGGGTTTTTTTTAGGTTTAGTGTATAAGTCAGTTTCTCCATTTTAAAGATTTCAAAAATTATATCAATCCAACCATTAAGTTTTGTTGCATTTTCCTTATTGTCATTAGTCAAATTCAGCATTTGTTTTGGGTAATTAAGGATTTCTCCAATGTAATTTGTTTTTATTATAACATTTTTAACTACAAACTGCATTTCATATATTATGAAAACATTACTTTGTATCCTTATTCATCATTTATACTATAGAAGTACCAGTGTTATCTCATGTGTGTTGATGTGTGCCATGTTTCTAACTGTGTAGCTGGAGGTCATCATCGTGCGTTCAGCCCAGAACCGTATTGTGGTGAGGAAAAACCGCGCCCACCTCTACACGCACCAGTTCTCGGACAGCATCCCTGTGTTCATAGGCAGCTACTACCTGGGTGGAGTACCGGAGCAAAAGATGCCTGAAAAGTGCGTCAAACACAAGTTTTGTCATTGATACGCCTTCCTTCAAAAAAAACATTTCCAATTTGTAGAATCCAGTTTTGAGTTTGTTGTTTAAATCGCTGAGGACTTATTCCAGGTATTTAGAGCAGCTCTCTGAAAGAGTTTTGGGAATGTCCAAAATGTTCTGCCGCACTTTTTTCTGCTTCTTTTAGCTCAGTGTTTTGATTTTAATGTGTTGTGTTGGTGCACACTCATGTACTATTGTACATTTCCAGGCAGCTGCTTTTCAAGAAAATAAAACACTGTTCGCTAACAGCAGACAAGAGTGAGTGAATTACACAAGGAAGATAGTATTTTGTGGATAATTTAGAATATATCATTTGATATCATTCCTAATCAGGCCAAAGAAACTAAAGAAAAAAGAGAAGCCAGCACAGATTTAGATTCAGAAACAAGTTTTGAGACTCAGAGTATGTTTAATGAGTTCTGTCTGTCAGATATATTCATACTGTCTTTACCTCCCTCCAGGTTGAAGGCTGTGTTTTCTAAGCAGGGCTCTGTCAAAGGCTGTTTCAGAAATGTAAAGGCTCAAAGCTCTCACATCGACTTGAAGAGGATGGTGAGCTCTGGAGTCAGTTTCGGCTGTGACAGTGACCTGCTGGTAAGAGAGAGTCGGTGCAGTTTTTTCATATTATTAAATGGGTTTTTAGGGCTACTGATGACCAGAGCTGGTATTCACTGTTTCTATTTCAAACTGTGTAGGCTTAACACACACCTGAAATGACTGCAGTAAAACAATCTGATGCTAACACAGATCTTCCCAGAAAAGCTCAATAAATGTAATAGTCATATACCTGATGTTTGTATCAGTTGTGAAAAGGAAAAGAGTAAACTTCTCCGCTGTCTTCTGTTTTGTACTCAACATGAGGAAGTTCTGGAAAGCTCTCAGATGGTGTATCCAGAACATATTTGTCCAAAAAACACCTCTGGACCCCAAAATTATTATCTTTATGACGTTTAATATCCAAGGAATCAAAGCATAAGAAGGGGACAACTTTATAACTTTTTTTTTTTTTTTTTAAGAAATAGATGTGTTAGTAATGTGTTAACAGGCATAGATATACACTACCATTCAAAAAGTTGTGGTCACTTAGAAATGTCCTTATTTTTGGAAGAAAAGCATTTTTTTTTCAATGAAGATAACATTAAATGAATCAGAAATCCAGTCTAGACATTGTTAATGTGGTAAATGACTATTCTAGCTGGAAACAGCTGATTTTTAATGGAATATCTCCATAGGGGTACAGAGGAACATTTCCAGCAACCATCACTCCTGTGTTCTAATGCTACATTGTGTTAGCTAATGGTTTTGAAAGGCTAACTGATGATTAGAAAACCCTTGTGCAATTATGTTAGCACATAACTGAAAGTGTGAGTTTTCATGGAAAGCATGAAATTTCCTTGGTGACCCTAAACTTTTGAACAGTAGCATGTATAGACCTTACTTATCTTATGTATGAATGTGTTAGCTGTGTATATACTGTACATATAGAGCTACAGACAAATCCAGAAATGTGGCCTGTGTGTTTGTGCAGGTGGCTCGTGAAGCTCATTTCACCGGTCAGAGCTACTTGGACTTCGGGGTTCTGGCAAACATCCCCAGCCTCAGGAGCAACTTCTCCGCCGGCTTCAGCTTCAGAACTGACAAGACAGATGGACTCATGTTCTACCACCGTGACCAAGTAGGAACAAACTCAAACCCTGAAGCTTCTATTTAAAACAATGATGCACATCCCTGCATACATGTGGAGGGCTGTGCAGTGAACTAAAATATCAGCCTTGTTTTCTGACTTGGAGAAAAGGTGAAATTTGTTGTGGTTAGAAAAGGGTTAAATGTAGCCAGTTGTGATTTGTGACAATTTGGAACTGGTGACAGATTCTTCCCCACTGAATTAATCCACAGTCTGGTAAGGTGTGGCTTTAAAGGACAACAATCAGATTATGTGAGCAGAACACACTCCTTCGCTCCTTCAGGCCACCTCAAAGATGAATAGTGCTGTTAGCATATTTAGCCACGCATGAAAATGTCCACAACTCCACCATTTGTCATGTAAGAAATCATCCCTCTCCATCTGCCTGTTATCATTTCCAGTGCTGCGTGTTTTATGATGTCCATTCTGTTGTAGACATGCTGCATGTCAGAATAACAAATACGCATTCCACGATGACAAACAGAAAAAGCAGAATTATTCATGAATTACATGTTGCATTTATATTTTTGTTCAACAATTTTCTATATACGCAATTCTCCAAAAACTTTATAGTATTTCTCATTCACACACTCATACACCAATGGCAGCAATAGCCCTCCAAACATCCTGACAGCGCTAATTAATCAGCCAAACTCATTAAAAGGCCTCTAACCAACAGCTGTCCTTATTTTTTCCTTGCTTGATAAGTCTGAGTGTTTTTAGTTCTTTCGATCTCCTGTTTTGGTCTCTTGGACTTTGAATTGAGGCTGTTCTGATCATAAAATTAAGGTTTATGATTAACTGCCATCTGATTATTTGCTATTAATGATTTAATTGTATTATTGTGTTCATTTGTGTTATTCTTAGATTAGTGGTATTAGCACATTTGAGCATCTTCTTTTTGCTGAAAATCCAACAAATCCCCCACTTCTTTTTCATTTGCCGTAATACCAAAGTGCACCCACAGCAGTGCTGTGCTGTTTGGTTTTGCGAAGAAATCCGTGACTTTAATGTCAATAGATGCTCATCAAAATGCAGCCAGTCGAGTGTGACAGTTATGAAACGCTCAAGTATCATCTTGTGTCTTGCAAACACTGATCCTGGTGTGTTATGGCTGCAGGTCGGTGAGTGTCAGGCATTATTGCGTGCCGGCCACGTCGTGGTGAGTGTCGGCAGCAGTGTGATCAAGACACAGAAGACGTACAACGACGACAACAGTCACTATGTCACAATCTACAACAACGTCAACGGGTAGGACGGCTGATGCTAAGTGGTCCCAAAGCCAAAAGAGGAACCGGAGCCCAGCTGTGTTTACTGACTTTGTTTGTACTCGTTCCTCAGGATGCGTCTGTACATGGACGACATGCTGGAGAAAGGCAAGGAGGGAACCACCACTGGGAGCAGAGGACCGCCGTTACCAGGAACCTTTGTGGGTGGAACCCCAGACCAAACCCTCACCAACCTCACTGGATGTATCAGCAACGTTTTCATAAAGAGGTTAGAGAAACATAAAAACATCACTGAGCTCTGCTGGAGTAATTCTCTACATTCATGGTACATACATTCAACTTTTGTTTTACTCAGCAGTCTACCTGAACAGATTCAAACCAACAATAATATTGTCCTGCTGTAAAGTATTTACTGCTCAATCCACCCGTTGTACAACAATTTTCTTTTATTTTACAATTTACCGCTATTTTGTTGAATAGTAGGTAAGAACTAGTAAAATCAAAGAATTAATGAAAATGATTCAAAAAGGCCAAAACAACAAATACTGTCCACAACAAAAATCTGTAATTTTATAAATAGTAATTTATCCCTTTAAATGTGTGACCTTAAAATTACACTGTTTGAATCAGCTAATTATTATTATTATTATTTTACACATGTTGGCAGTTATTTTGAAAAAACAATGTCTATATTATATACAAAGGTATATTCAGTTATTTTACACATTGTTGTTTTCTTAAATTATAGATAATATCTGTTTAGATTTTTTAAAAAGTACTCATTTACATGGTTTTTACAGGACTGTTGGAAAAACAAAATCTTTTTTTTTAAATAAATGGTCACTTGTTCTTCCTTAATGTGTGACCATAAAATGACACAATATTATTGTATTTAAATCAGCTGAAAATACTATATTTTTTTACAGATATTTGCAGTTATTTTGACCGTCTGTACAGTTCCTGAGTGTTACAGTACTCAGTACCATTGTTTGCATGTTTCTGGCACCCTTGCTGCCAGATATTTACAGTAATATTTTCTACAACTCACAGCTGTATCTCCTACTTGTGACAGCAGCTCTAAATCAAGCAGACATGCTGGTTTAATAAGCCGAGAAAAATTAATTCAAATGCTGTACATCCTGTCTTTGGCATTTTCCACTAGATAGCTGCTAAATTGATGGAAGCCACTTAGAGTGAAGAGGCTTTAAATACAAATTAGATCAAGATGGATTAATGTAAAATCAACCAGTTTGTAGCATCTGAAAGTTTCTGTGTAAATTCAGCAAAGCTATTCAGAGGAACAAAGAGATCCAGCAGCTAGCAAGCACACAAAAACTTTCCTGTTTGGATTTTTCTTTTATTGTAATAGAAAGTGATTCTGTTGGGATTAATGTGGCCGAATTTCACAACATCTGGAAATCCGTGTTAACTTTTACTAAGTGACTTAACATGTATTTTAGATTAAGACATTAGAGTCTTATTAGTTTTAATTTTCATAAATCCCATTTAGTGTCATTTTTGCAGAGAGAGAGGAGAAAACTGATGGGCTGTAGTGTGCTTATCCACCAATGCTCACCTAACTGTAATACACTTAGCATTAGCAGTGATTATTTATTTGTCCTTTTGTCTGTCTTCAAAATTATAATTTAGTTTTGATTTGCTGACGAGACACGGATAACATTTTTTCATGTGCTATCATAATTGCAGAACAATTTTCTAATCGTCAATTAGCCTTTCAACACCATTAACTAACACAATGTAGCATTAGAACACAGGAGTGATGGTTGCTGGAAATGTTCCTCTGTACCCCTATGGAGATATTCTATTAAAAATCAGCTGTTTCCAGTTAGAATAGTCATTTACCACATTAACAATGTCTAGACTGTATTTCTGATGAATTTAATGTTATCTTCATTGAAAAAAAAAAAAACTGCTTTTCTTTAAAAAAAAAAAAAGGACATTTCGAAGTGACCACAAACTTTTGAACGGTAGTGTGTGTGTGTATATATATATATATATATATATATATATATATATATATATATATATATATATATATATATATATTTATTTATTTATTTATTTTTTTTTTTCCATCATACTTTACGCTGACAAAAAATAACATTAGAGGACATGAACCTCTGACCTCAGTGATACACTCCAATTCAAAGTGCTTCATGGACTAAGGCTACGGTTTTGACGTGGACACAGGCAGCAATATACATAAGCATTCACACAGGCCCAGTTCAAAGCTAAACAAAACATGTATGTATTTTAAGGTGGGTGTGTTTCTTGTCCACAGGGAAACGAGTCCTCAGATGGTTTTGAACCTGCTGAATGCTCAAGAAAACATCAACGTTCCTTTGACCTGTCCTGCTGCTAAAAAACCTCAGCAGATCGTTGCTGCTCAGCCAAAACACAGCAACAAACCGAAGGTATGCACGCTCATACACACACTCATACACAGAGCTCATTCTGCTTTTCCTTTAAATACAAATTACAGCCATGGATGTACCTGATAATAAACTTAATGTCCTCTCTGTGTCTGTCAGGGAAAGCACAAGAAGCCATCAGGATCTCGCAGTCGTAACACCAGGGAGTCCTGTCAGGGCGAGCTGTCCGACCAGGAGAGCGGAGCGACGCACTTCAGCGGCTCCACACACAGCTACCAGAGATACGACTCTCTGCCCAGCTCAGGCAGCACAATGTGAGCGTGAACACAAACTCTCACTTCACAATCTTATGTTTACCTCAGGAATTATTATTTTGGAGACAAAATAGAGCTAAAAAAAATTAGTCAATATTGGCTTGAAACACAATCCCACTGGGAGGATCCATTTAATTTAATTTAAAATAGCACCAATTCACAACATATGTGCTCTCACAGCACTTCACATAGTAGCATGAAGAATTTACTAATTATACAGAGAAACCCAACAAATCTAAAGTTTCCTTTAGATTCCCTTCAAGCAGCACTTATCAGGAGGAGAAAACATGGACAGAACCAGGCTAAGGGAGGGTAGCTGTCTGCCTCGACTGGTTGGGTTGAGGTTGAAGAAGAGAGGATAGCAAGAAGAAAACAGACAAACAACCCAAAAGAGAACAATAAATACTTTTGGAGGTCACTGTGGCCAGTTACTGCACATCAGAAATGTTGTGCTCCACAGCCAGAAATATCTGCAGAGAGGATAAAACAAAAACTGCAGGACAGAGAAGACACAGAGTTAGTGATTTATGACGGCATATAGCTGCATGGAGAGAGTAGAGGAGAGGTGGTCAGTGTAAGCCTATGGCAGCAGAAGTGATGGATGGTTCAGAGTCAGCTCTAACTATAAGCTTTTACAAGGGGAAACTTTGAAGCCAACTCTTACAAGTAAAGAAGGTATCTGTCTCCTGAACTCAATCTGGAAGCTGATTCTGGAGTTTTTTTGTGTCCCGGTATCCCAAAAGATTAAATAATCCAGTTGATCCCCTCTGTCTGTCTGCAGGCCACACTTCTCTATGACGGTGAGGATCAACTCCTCTGATGGTCTGGTGCTGTACGCAGCCGGAGGGCAGCGTGGCGAAGCCGTGACGTCGCTCAGCATCTCACACGGCCACCTGCTGCTTCTGCTGGACGGAGGGAAGAGGAAGGTCAGCGTGCGCAGCCGCAAGAAGTACAACGATGACCGCTGGCACACGGTGAGGTCCCATGCACAGATCAGGTCTGCATGTTCACTCTGTGCCTGCATGGGTTTTCTGTTGCAGTGGTGCAATGGTTCCCTCCCACGTGCATTTTAAGTTATTTGGTGACTCTAAAATGCTCATAGGTGTGTGGTTGGCTGAGATAGGCTGTAGCCCCTCTACAGAATAAAGTATATGTAGCCAGTTGTTAGATGTTGTACTACACTTTAACCTTCAATTGCTGCTAAAATAAATCTTTTTGAAGAAGGAGAACCACCCAAAGCCCTTCAACTTTTAGGAAATACACAATAAATTTGATTTTGCTGGATTAAATTATCTATAGAGACCAAATCTTTTTTTTTTTTTTTTTTTACAAGGCTGGAAACATTTTATTTCTGCTGTAAAGTTGTACATTGTAATATGAGGGTCAATAGGGATTGACTAACTTTTAGTCAGCATCAAGTGGACATTTAAGTAACTGTAGTTTTTAGCACCTCTGCTTCATTTTGCAGCACCAGGTATTGCATGGGGTTTTCCGAGAACCTTTACCTGAATTCATTTGTCTTTTAAACTGTTTTTTCAACCATGTGCAATTTAGTGATGTTACAGCAGGATTTGTAAAATCAGACAGAACATATGCTCTGATATCACTCATTACAGTTGTGAGAAAAGTAACAAGTTTAAAGTCTATCATTGGCCATTGTGTGATTCAGTTGCTATTTACTCCTTTTGAAGTCCCCCAAATTAGGGTGTAAACCTAAAAATACCCCTCAAGAATTATTAGTATGGGTTGTGGTTTTCTTAACTAAACATTTAGGCAGATTTTTAGACAGAGTTGAATGATACTTTAGTGTGAAAAAATGCACTTTAACTACCTCTTTACACTGAATCCTGAGACACAAGAAACTGGTGTGTTTTTAGCTTTGCTACACAAGCAGCTGGGCTTCTGAATTGTTTAACATGCGCAGCCTTTCTCCTTATGTCACTGCAGGTCTTTATAAAGCGTGAACGGGAGAAGATCAGTCTGATAGTGGACGGTATCAGCGCTCAGTCTAAGAGAATGCCTGGAGGAGACAGGACTCGTCTCACTGGGCCTTTATATGTTGGAGGAGTCCCACCCTCACTGGCAGTAAGCACATTGTCTAACACTGCCAGCACTTTTGTTGTAATTAGGGATATTAATGAATAATTGTTAATCAAATAACTGCTGTTCATAATTTGATAAAGCTGTAGTAAAGTTCACTATTACGGTGTATTATCCTAAGATATATCCTATATATTCTGTATTGGAAACATAAACCGGGCTTTGTCTCACTTCTGTTCTTGTCTGTATTGTGATGAACTTCAGGCCCCAGGCACTGGTGGTTTCATTGGTTGTGTGAAGGACCTGACGCTGAACGATGCCCCTGCAGGAAGCCCCACTCACAGCCAGGGAACGGTGCCCTGCTTCCAAAACCCTCTATATCCTGGAGCATACTTCTCCGGACAGGGAGGACACATCGCCATAGGTGGTTACTGTCACTCTTTTCTCATATTTCTGCTGTGCTAGGGCTTCTTGTTTGAGTCCTGCTGTGTCGTTACATCCTGAGTGAAAGCTCTCTTCCTTTCTGCAGATGAGTCCTTGGTTCTGGGACGGGATCTGGAGATCCAGCTGGACGTTCGGCCCGTCTCGGACTCTGGGCTGCTGTTGCATGCTGGGACATCACCCGACCTACACCTGAGCTTGGTCCTCAGCCAAGGAGAGGTGGGGGGTTTTATTTAGTCCTAAAAGAAGACTTGCTCTGGAGATCTCGATGCATATCATCCTCTAACAAGTAAAAAGTAAAACCTGAAAACACTGTGTTTCTGTGTGCAGGTGACTGTTTCAGTAAACACTGGCAAAGGTGAATTCTCTACCTCCTTCACTCCTGAAGAGCCTCTGTGTAACGGACGCTGGCACACAATCACAGGTGAGTTTACGTCAACAGACCGTCTTCAACCCTTAAACTGTTTTGTTGTAATGCTGATATGTCTCTTTAGTGGTGAAGAAAAACAACATTGTGCAGCTTAATGTGGATGGAGCCAGCGAGCACAGTGTCGGCCCCAAACTCAGCCGCTCTGCAGGGGCCAAAGTGACTGTTTACCTTGGAGGCGTACCCGGTGAGTACACAACACTGATACACACCTCTTTATTTCAGTCATATTCAAGAGGTTTCATTAAAGCCACAGCATGTAGTCGGAGCTTAGCATCTCATCACTTCTCACAAATACTGTATGTTTACATGGAAATATCAGGCAGTGCTGAGAAAAGATATTATCCTCTGAAGATTACAAATGGAAGCAGGTTTGGGAAAGGGGTCCAAAGAGCAGGCAGCAAAGCAGGACAGGAAGAAGAGCTGGGAAAGTTTTGCACTTTTAGTAGACCATTGAATTAGGAAAGTGCATTTTGTAGATGTCACTCTTTTCCTGATCCTCTTTCAGCCATGCCATGTTTTCTCATGAATATGCACCCTCTTACCACTGGCGGATTTACAAAAATCAGATGAATTATACCATTTATCAGAGTTAGAAACTGTAAAATGAGAAAAACTGTGAACCAAATGATCCAAATCAAAGCTTAAAATTGTGTTATTTCATTAAATCAATTTGTTCTACGTGGCTCATTTTTTTGAAAATCACAATAATAAACAGTTTGTACCAGATTCTGTAAAAGAACAATATTTCTGCGCTTCTCATCGCAGTCCGTAAGCCATTTTTGAGTCATCTGTGACCAGCAGTGTTTTTTTGGATTAACTGCAGGCTGTGTTGCAAAAGATCAGAGAGGAGATAAGGAAGCAACAACAACATATTAAAATATCTATAGTATGTGGTGCCACCGTTTGTCAGTTTTGGCAACACCTGTAACTTTTGTGATAATTTTTTTTTTAAAGATAACGTGGATTTGGGCTGCATAGTGGCTCGGTGGTTAGCACTGTTGCCTAGCAGCTAGATTATCCCCGATTCACATCCCAGTCTGGGCCTGGGGTCTTTCTGCATGGAATGGAGGTTAACTGGTAACTCTAAATTGTCCGTAGGTGTGAATGTGATTGTTTGTATATGTAGCCCTGTGATAGACTGGTGTATAGAGAATGGATGGATGGAAGATATCATGGCATGGAGGTGCACAGGGTTAAGATGAAGATCTGCATACTTCTTCCACTTATCTTTAACATGGTCTTCCCCTTTCTGTCCACCAGGTGGCGTCACAGTGCCCGGTCTACCTGCTGGCCTTCCGGCCTTCCACGGCTGCATCCGCCAAGCAACTATCAACCACAGGCCTGCCATGTTGTCCAAACCGCTCGCGCTGCACGGAGCTGTGGGGACGCAGGGCTGCCCTCAAATGTAGACCCACAACACACACACACAGTCTTATCCTCACATTCCCCAACTACAAAATACTGGTGGTGGGTGTCATGTTACTGGAGCTAATTTAAAATATCTATATTAATATTTATTTTCTATTTTCAGAAAAATGTATATTTTATATTTTCCCATTTGTCGTCACAATATTACTGGTTTGTTTTTGCGCTACAGGGTGCTACAGCAGCGACAAGTCTGCACAGAGATGCACTGATACAAGGTGTTACAATCAATATCTTAAATCAGTTATGTGTAGTTTATTGTAAATAAAGGTGACACGACTTGATTTTATTAGCTTTTTTTTTTTTTTTTAAACGAATGATGAAAAAAATCTAAAAAATCACTGAATCTGACAATATGTTGAAGTAAAAGATGTGTACAGGTGTGTATCGTGCATCTCTAGCAGAGAACGTTAATATACCTACTGAGTCGGTACACTGTGAACACTGATACATGAGCAATGTCCTCAGGCAGCGCAGATGGGTAATGATGCCTGCAACAGGGACTGGGACTGAACATCTGGGAATATTACAGTTAATTAAGTCTCAACCACAAAAGAGTGTTTCTGTGAAAACACAAAGCAAAAAGGGATGAAAGCTGATAACATTACCAATAGTATTATACCTCTTAAAATCTATACTTGCTTTGATTTTAGCTTTTGTTATGTTCAAATTTCAGAGTGAAAAACTGTTGCTTTTTAGGCCTCCTCATACATTATTTCTGAGAGTGGATGTGTGGTCGTTCTGGCTCATTTCAGAAGCTGGAATCAGGTCTAGTGTAAGCTGAATGCAGTTTGGCTTAAATCAAAAAGGGTGAAGAGTCTTTTCAGTGTGACGCATGTGTTTAAAAACACTGCTTGTGACAGTGGCATTCTGACCACCAGCCACTATTTTTATCACTCTGGTTTCATGAGGCAAAACATAGACTGCACGTAAAGGTGGACGAATCCTCCATGATGAAACCCTCACATACCGCGCTTTGTAGTAACACAACCTCTCATTCCCACCTTCAACATAGCTCCCATGCAACCTGAATGCAGCATGACTGTCCCATCTGTCTCCTGTCTGTCACAGGCAGCGTTTCCCATCTCTATCCCGCTATATATGTAAACGTACCAAACAAAGAGTGTGAAGCTTGTATGTAATATAACCACAAATATCTCACAGAGAGAATAAGCTGTCCAATCCCCTCACCCCCAGCCCTTGTGTGTTGTAAATGTATGTTTAAATAAAGTTTCTTTTTCATATAAACCGCACACTTTGGTGTTTGTATCCCATCTGCACAAGAAGAGACCACTTGAGGTGTATGGTGATCTTTTTTATTATTGAGAGTTAATCACAAAAAAGCCTGAAAGTATCATCACTCCCTCAGACTCCAACAGTCAGTACTGTGGTGGAACAACAGAAAGAAATCTTAAGGCTCAGTCCCCATTTATGTTATAAAACTGCCTCTCTCCCTCAAATTAAAATTTATGGTCAATAGAAAGCAGTTGCTGAAAAACATAGGTCAAACAAAAACTTCAACATGGTGGTCACAGTGAAAACTGACCCAACTTTCATCTGTTCACAGCTCTGCTGACCCTGTGTTGTCCGTCCTGAGAAGAGCAGAGTGTTGCTTTTGGTACAGAAAAATTTAAGACAACACAAAAAATGGGGAGGTAAAGAAGAAAAGAACAGAAAAGGAATCACAGATTTTCTAGCACTTAGCAGGTTGAGCTTTAATCCAGACTCATGTCCTCGTCATCCTCTTTCTTCTCTTTGGAGTCTCCTTTACTGCCCTGCATGGCTCTGGCAAACGCCTCCACATCTGATGAGGAGAAAGAGAAGTAACAGAAGGAAAGCGATGCCTTCTTACAGTACAATAATCTAAGTGCTGTCTCAGACAAAGCAGGTATCTTCCAAAGTCATTCCAGTACAAAACTTCTGCATTGTATTTACTGTCCAACTCTGCTACAGCAAAGAAATCAAACATCACCACAGGATTTATTGAACTAAGACTGTGAAAGCCTCGTATTTAGGGATGAGTAACAAAACATGGTATTATTTGGGCCTCGGGAATAAATAAGTGAACAGTGGAGGATCACTACGCCCTGCCTTCATCAGTTCTGCTCTCAGTACTGGAAAAATTAGTCAATAGATTTCTTTCCTAACTTTGTAGTAAAATCCTCATGGCATATTCTCAACTACTGCTCAGAAATTCTGTTTCAGATCACAGCAGAGCAGATTCAGTGATTTGGGGGCTGCAGGAAAACTGTCTTGCTTTATCTTCACCTTTTCATTGACTAGGTGTTGGTGTTGGCAGTGGGAGAAGAACTCAAACATTTTCTTGTTCAAGTGTGTGTGTGTGTGTCTCACCTCCCCTGTTGGCGGCGTCCACTGCCTCTGCCGGCAGACCAAACTGACTCATGAGAGGGCCGAGCTGCCCAGAGGCCAAGGCACTGCTGAACATACTCATCGACTAAAGAGGGGAGAGGTTACAGTCACTGAACTTGTTTCAAAAGCTACTGACATCAAGTTGCAGTAATTAAAACACGCTTAGGTCCCAACGGACTGCAGTGGCATGTTAGAATTATTGTTAACAAAATGACACCAGGATGGAGAAGACCAGGATTTCTCATCTTAGCTGTCTCCAAACACATTTTTCAATCTTTGCTTGCTTTGATTACACCCGAAGAGCTAAACTGGGTGTGTTCAGCCAATCAGGAGCAGGTAAGCTGACTTTTGTTATTGTTATTGCCTGTGTTTCTTAAAAGTAAGAATATGTTTTGATTAGTGTTTAATAATCCCTCCTACCTGCTGGAACTGAGGTGAGTTGAGGGTGTTCTGAATCTCTTCAGCACTCTGCGGTAAACTTTCTCCACTGGGTAGAAAAGGCAGGAGCCTCTGCTGGACCTCAGCATTAGTCAGGATGGGAGCCATCATCTCTGGGGTGCAAACGCTCGCAAGATCCACTGCACACGGTATAGAAGTAGTTCTATTTACTGAAACAGTCCTTTTCTTCTCTCTTTTTTGACTGTTTGACAGTAACAGATCCAGTCAGTAATCTGTCACTCACCTGCTGTGCCCTGACCAGCCGCCGCCGGGACGTTCATGGTGGCGAGGATGCTCTGAAGGTCACTGAGCTGGATGGGCTGGTGAGAAGAAGGACTTCCAATAGAGGCTGGGACCACTGGTGTCTGAGCTGAAGCTACAAATGAGACGAAGAGGTGTTGAAAGGTGATCAAATTATACAACACTTAAAAGTTTCAGGAGCTTAAGCTGTTTAGAGTCATTATACAGTGTCATCAAGGAGGTGTCGATGGGACCCAAACAGAACAGCCATCATTTATTTCATTTCAGCCTCTCAATTAGAAGGATTTTCTGCTATTCTTTAAGAGACAATGAACTTCAAAAATTTTATGGAGCAAATGAAATCGTCCAAACCCCAAGCAGTTTCTGCATTTTTTCCTGATCCTGTCCCATTTTTACTCACTGTGGGCTCTATCAAAGATATTGTTTATTTATTAGTGTTAGTTTTTGACAAATTTTTTAATGAAATTCTGAAATATCAACTTAAGCTTAGATCTGGACCAACATAATGATGGAACAGCATGTCACATACGAGTAGTTCCAGGATCATCTAACATTGAACATCTGACAATATTTCTGCTATTACAGTTTCTACATGTAAATGGTATAATTTCATCCATTTTTTTTTTTTTTTATAAAACCCACTGGCAGGTTTTGGAGCATCAAAGGGATAATTAGTAAATACAGCAAAGAATCTGAAGAGGAATCCATGAGAAAAAATAGTTACAGCCTCTTTTTGTATCATGCTGTTGAGTGTAAAGCTGCCTCATCTATGACACAAAAGTTTGAAAACTACACACGTTTTACTCTGTTGTCAAAAACTGATTAGCATGAAGCCATTAACACAGCAAAGGGGACTGTGATTCTGAATTGTGACAGACGGACACAGCAGTAGTGTACTTCATGTACCTGGTGTGGAGGGAGCAACCCCAGTAGAGGAGGTCGCTGAGGCAGCAGGAGCTACAGGGGTGGTGGGGGCCTGGGTGGAGCTCAGTCTAGGGGCTGCACCAGAAGAAGGAGTGGCTGCTGCCGATTGGCTACGAGAGCTGGGAGAAGATAGAAAAGAAACAGGGAACATAACGCACCACAATTTGAGCAGTAATTCATGATATTTGCTGAATTAACTAGAATGATGCTGGTGATGTGCGCTGCTTGGGGTCAGTCTCACCTGGAGGAGGAGCTGCTGGTAGCTGGTCCTCCACTGCCCAGCAAGTTGGCCAGTCCTGGTCCTGCTAGAGCTCCCAGGCCTCCTTAGACAAACCCAAACAAATCAAAACAGGCCCAAAGTGATCCCTATTTTATTCAGAATGCACTCAGGTTGTGAGTGGAGTACATATTTCAGGCTGCTAATATTCCACAAAGAAAAATCCAGAGCTGCTCACCCAGTCCACCTAATCCTGTGGGTCCAATCAGCTGCATCAGCTGGTTATGGCTCATATTTCCCAGCAGATTCTGCAGGCCTCCCTCTCCTCCGAGTGCAGACAGTTCATGGCCACTGCCGCCTCCGCTGCCAGGTGCTCCAGGAATGGGAGGGTTGTTCAGGTACTCGTTGACCTTACGACAGTACTCATCATCCTTGTCCGTCTTTGGCTCCTGATAGAAATGAGGCATACAAACGTTCTTTGAAATTAAAACTATACATTTTCACAGACGAAATTAAAGGGCTCAATTTTTTTTTCTCAAGTTATTTCAGCGTGGTATCAATGAACAGCTTTGAACACAATCAGAAAGATTAAATAAAAATCAAGACAAGAAAAATAGCGTAAATTTAAATTCATTGTGGTTTTGTTCCTTTCACAAACTACATTCTAAACACACCCACGGAAAGCAATTTAAAAAATGTTATATTTCTGTTAGGCAGAAAATCTATTTTTTAAAAAAATGTCCAAGTTTTACCAAAATGTGTCCTCCCTCTCTTATTTAAGTATCCTTCCAGAATATAACAGATAACAAAGGCGAAATAGACTGAGAATGAATATCAAATACAGCCATGCATACCCTGTCATCATGAATGAATGCACAGTAATAATCCCTCTTCTCTGCTCATCACTGTCACTGCCTCCCACTTCATTTTTTCAGTTTGTCTCTATTGAACATCCATCTGCTTGCACATAAAAGACCACAGATGTCCTCCTTTCATGTCTTTAGTTCTTCCCCCTTTAAAGGGCAGATGAGCTGCAACTTCTTCTCACCTGCATCCAGAAGAACAGCCTCTTGGACCCGGCCTTAAACTTCAGCACATAGACACGTCCAGTGGTGCACTGGCTGACCCTCTTAAATTCACAGTCATCGGGAAAGATGATCAGATCCTAGAACAAGGAAGACACAGTGTAAGACAAATCAGAGGCAGTGAGGATGAGAACACAGTGGCTGCCTTGACACAACAAATAATCATCAATGAGACAATCAAAAGTGAAAACCAAGGTAGTAACATCACTGCAGCACTGAAATAAAGACACGGCCACCTTGCCTGCTCTGTGGAAAGAAGCCAAATCAGGATTCTTATGTTGGCATTGTTTATATCAAAACTGTTCATCTGAGAAAATACAGAATGAATAGAAACAAGAAAGATGACAAACTGAGTTGACAGTCTTTTATTTTCATTGTAGGACTGCTGCCTCTCTGAAAGAGTGACCAGGTAAGCTTTCAAAATCTTTGCTGATTATTTCAATATCAACGCCAAAGACTGACACAGTTGTTTGCTGAAAGCCTGCATCATTAAGTACAAGTTCTAATCCAATTCTGGTAGACTGATCTGTTGGCTTAGTTAAGGATCTCATTAATTAAAGGGGTTTACATGTTAGTCTTGAATTCCATTGAGAGACAGACCTAAAATCATCAACTAATGACAAAGCCAACCACTGGCATGGTCAGATTTTTCAATTTTACTCCCACTAGATCACAGACTATTGATTTATGCTTTTAATTACGGCAGCAAATCCTTATTGCTGCTTCGAGCGAAGAAGGTACAGGCAAATGTTAGCTTATTGCAAAAATCTTGCTTCCCTGTATATGCTACAGTACAGATATGCTAAAATAGGTGTGAAGGAATTTAAGTATGTTGTTCATATTTCAACCAAAGATCAGTCAAATAATTTTTCAGCTGTTACGTGCTAATGCAAATCGAACAATTTAAAGTTTGCTTGGGATGTGTCTTTAAGTGAAATAAAAATGACTATCAGATGATCGTCTGATCATAATGACTGGTGTCTCTTTCGCTAGCCAAGCTTTTGTTAAAACCACACTGACAATGTAATGTGTAAATAATGGAAGTGATTAGTTTAGCACTACTCACATCATCAACGTTCCCTGTGGTCCTGTCCTTCCAACAGAAGTGAATCAAAGAGTCATCAGACTGCTGGATGTACACTGTGCCCTTTCTTTTGTCCGGTGTCACCGTGTTCCCCTTCAAGGTCATTTTACCAGCACGAAACTCCACCAGGTACTTGCTGGAGCTTCCCCTGGAGCCACTGACCAGGCTTGGAAAGAGAGCGCCTGACGACATCTTTCAATCCCTTTGTTAACTGTCTCAGACACATAGGAAACAAAATGAAGTGAGTTTAAAAAGTTCAGACAAGAATTTGACTGTGACATAACCATGACCCGTTTCTGGTGCACTAATATTACAACAACATTAAGCACTATAATTTCTATTTAAACTTGTGGGTAGATTAAGTACAAAATAGGGCAGTAACTAACAAATATTTTCACTGTCTAGTAATCAGTCAATTCATTTTTGCATCAGTTGATTAGTTGCTGGGTCTAAAAAAATATCAGAAAATGTGTTGATCAATGTTTCCCAAAGCACAACATGACACTCTCAAATGTTTTGTTTTGTCCACAACCCAAAGATTTTATGGTTATGGTCACAAAAGAGCAAAAAAAGCTAAAAAAAAAAACTTTCTTCTAAAGAGCTGGAATCACAGTATTTAGACATTTTCTTTATATTCTATTTATTCATCAATATCTTCTTCACCTGCAATGTAAATGCATCACTGCAGGTTAGTCTACGCAGGTCCCCTGCAAGACTTTGGAAATGTATATATTTTTCAGGAATATGATTTTGCACTTAGAGGTTTGAAGCATTCACATCAAAGCAAATTTCCCATTTAATGAAAACAATTGTGGTTTACTTTGTTAGTATATATTTCTGCGTGATATTGAAAACTGTCATTCAGTAGGATGTTCTTTTGGGATCCATAACCTCTTGTAGCATGTGAAGAAAGTGAGTGGTTGTGGATTTACAGCCACTCCTTGTTGAAAAAATTGCTTCTGCTTAACAAACCACTTGCCTAATGTAAGTCCAGCACCAAAACATTGCAAATATATCTATTTTTGCAAGTTAGGGGTCTGTGAAGGGGTCTGTTTAGACTATTTTTTTTAGAAAAATACTGGGATCGATAAAATAATAGTCACAACAGTTGCAAATGAATGTAACGGCGCCCTTGGACCAGGAAGGGTTAAGGGCCTTGCTCAAGGGCCCAACAGTGGCCGCATCGGGGTTTGAACCTCTGACCTTCCGATTAGTAGTCCAGAGACCTAACCGTTGCGCCACCACTACACCAAAGTAAAGGTACTGAGGTGGATTTGAACCGTGGGCCTTCAACATGAGAGGCAGAAAACTTACCTCTACACCACCTTTCCTAATTCTATTTCTTTTCAAACTTCTATACCTAAAAATAAAGTGCTTACTATGATAGTGTAAAATCTTAAATCTCTCTTTACACACTGCATACAAATGAATACAATCTTTTAATTTATTTTTACGTTCTGTAATTTTTTCAACAATTTCATACGCTCTCTATCACAGCTACTTTTAATTAGAACTTCTACGTTTTAATACGTTACGCACTTTTCTGCTCAGAAATACATTGCTTAACTCCACCAGACATAAGTCAATAATGTACTACTCAATCTGATGCAAGCAACTTAAACTCTTCAACCTAAAATAAAATAGTTAGGTACTGTATTTAGCTTTTCATGGCCAGCGGTTGGTCATTTATAATTTGATTATAGCTATTTCGTATAGAATTAATACCGCAACTCTAACAGCTGGCGATCACCGTGTTGTCAATTTCCCTTCCAAAAGTTTCACTAGTACTGTGCCGTTTGTTTGTTTATTTTACACAGACTTTTAAAAGCAGAGCTAACAATAACAGCAGTTAGCCAACTAGCTCGCTATCGTTAGCTGTGAGGAGTTCGGGCTGTGTCATTCTTGGTTGCCAATGCTAACGTTAGCCCATGACACGGCTAAACCGATAATCGACACAGGCCAGAGTGTTACTTACTTTTTCTAACTAAAGTCACTTAAAATTCAGTAAAAACTTAGAATAGGAGTGCGTTTGGAGAATTTTCAAGTGAAAGAAAAAATGTCCAAGTTTTTGCGTTCAAATACCTGAAGTGTTCGCAGAATTCACAAAGAAGTTTTCTTCTTCGCGTCGCCTCCTTGTAACGTAGCGTGTTGGTTTCCTGTTAAGTCGTGAGCGCGCCAGCGGGAGCGAGCAGAGGGGGAGTGGGAGGGTTTCCTTGCGACCGTTGTGCTCGGACTGACAGCTCGTTCGTTCCCGGTGTAGCCGTTACCTCGGTGGCTTTACTGCCGGCTGTTTGAATGGTTTAGCGGCGAAAGCAAAGCTCAACTGGGATGCGAGTATTATAAAACTCGAGTTAGGCTCCAGTGGAAAAGAGAAACAGAAGCCACCCTTGCCCGGGAGTGAGAAAAGGTAAGAAGTGCATAGAGTTAGCCCAGCGGGCTAACATTAGTCAGCTTTGCTGCCCTTGGATTAGTTAGCGAGCTAAGTGCTAGCTGGCTTATTCAAACCACTCATATCGCTTAGTGCAGGCTAGGCTATGGACTGGCTAACCAACATGGATGCTGGTTGTGTTCCTTTGATGCTGTGCCTGGAGATTATCCGCTTTAAACACGGTTTGATTCCCGAGACGACTGGTATATTCTAGTTTGGTTGCCAGTCACGAATCGAGAGCCCCGCAGTAAGTTATGTGAGGATAGGCAGACCTGGATTCAGATCTCGGAGCGTCAAATCGATCGTTGTTGGTTCAAACGTGACTTATTTAGCCACTCTTGAGTAAAACAGTGAGCACACAACACAGGATAAATCCGGATTTGCAGTCTGTAGCCAGTGTGCTTTCGATCTCAAACCTGGCGTCTGTCTTTAGAAATGTTGACGAGACAGGTGCAACTTGCAAGTTGATCAATAGCATGGCTACGTAATAGCCGAGTTATTTAATAATGTGTAGCTAAATGGTCTAAATTATTTTGGTTGTATTGTTCTTAATGGGGCAATTTCTATTATTGGTTTGGCTTGTGGAAAAAGTAGAGCTGTCTTTTTTAACCTGCATGTGATGTGTATATGGAGTGGCAGGTGGTATTACAAGCTGCAGACTGTGTGGATGTGTGAGTGCATGCATGTTGGTGACAGGGTATGTCAAAACAATCTAATTCTAAAAAAATTAGTATACAGTCGCAGTTTGGGCTCCATAGTCTTTTTAGTCAGATTGCAGCCCAGGTAGATTTTCGGTCTTTTGTAAGTAAGTGTTATGTAGCAGTACATCACTTCTTTGAGTGTGTTATTCCCAATAGTGACTTTAAGCACTAATCACCTAAGACTTGTTTCATAATAAGTTCTGGAAAGATCCTTAGGGCTGGACAGAAGTAATTAGAATATAATGTTATGAGGTGTTGCAGTTTTTAGTGGAAATATATGTTGATCTTGCTATAATGTACTGTGTCTGCATAGTGTTGGTAATGGTCAATACTAGGGCTGTAACTTTCAATAATTTTCATTGTTCATTGTTTTATCCAATATTTGATTAGTTCTTTGGCCTATCAGAATTTCAGCAAATGGTGAAAAATGTTGATCAGTACTTCCCAAAGCCCTAGACGATGTCCTCGAATGTCTTGCTTTGTCCACAACCTAAAGATGTGTAGATTTCTGTCGCAGAAGAATTAAGATACCAGAAAATATAAAAATTTAGTAGCCGTGAGAGAATTAGAGAATACATTTTTTCCCTCAAAATGCTTAGAGTAATGCTTAATTAGTTAATACTTTACAGCTGATCAATTAATTGTTGCAGCTCTAGTGAGCAACCAGTTTTGAACTTACTTTCAGTATATGACTGAGTGTGTGTGTGTGTGTGTGTGTGTGTGTGTGTGTGTGTGTGTGTGTGTGTGTGTGTGTGTGTGTGTGTGTGTGTGTATGTGTGTGTGTGTGTGTGTGTGTGTTTGTGTGTGTGTGTGTGTGTGTTGAGCACTTATGCACAGTCAACATCAGTATAAGAGCTGGTGTGGTATAGTCATTTGGCTGCTAGAAATCAGTTTACTTTATGTAGGTGACCAGTACTTTGATTAGGACTTGTAGTAATAAAAATTGACTATTAGCACATTTTTCAGCTGGATCTTTGAAGATTTATATACAAAATTAGCTTAATTAGTATATATAGTTGTATATTGTTTCATGTTAGTGGGTGACGATCAGTTTTTTGTCAGGGCCATAAGTAAAGAGACTAATAACTGATGATTGCAACCAATATGTATTTGCTGTAAAAATATAATTATTTTTGTCAGAATGTAAAATAACACCAAATCCTACACTACCCTTGCAGAAAAGAATTGGTTATTTATGTTTTACACATGCCTAATTAAAAGGGAACTTTTCAACATTTGTCCTTCTATTTTAATAAGTTATTACTTGTGATGTGTAACCAGTCAGACAGTTCTGTAGCGACAATGCCTCAGAATACAAAGTGGTGATTACAGATAGAGGGAGCTGCATCAGAGCTGAGGCAATTAATTTATTTTATCAGAATTATTATTATTTTTAAGCTGCTCTGATTATCTTAAAAATGCTGAATATTGGATTTGATAATCAATCAGACTGATACTGATTGGCCCCTATTTCACACAGAGCATTTACACACATTCATGAAATAGTTTGTATTGCTGAAGATTGCCTTTATGATTAATTAATGCATGATCAGTCCTGTAACATCAGTTGCACAACTCAACAGAGTAATGGTACTTGGGGTTGCCCACGAAAAAGTGGCATTTTTAAATCTAGTCACTTAAAAAAAAATGCCCTTGTATTTTTATTACGACATCCTCAAGTAAAAACACTTCATATTGATGCCAGTGGCAAAAATGCATAACTGTAGCAGTGCACCCTTTCAAAATGACAAAGTATGCAAACTTAGAGTCCCTGTCTACATACTGTTCAAGCCCTTTTAGTGAACCGCCTTATCTGGGTCATAGCATCTCCAGCCACAAAGGCAGATTGGAAAATATCATCTTTACTGTTTTTTTGGGCAGACATTGTTGTCCTGTAGGCAACATTGAATTCAGATAACTAGTGATCATCTGTTTATGACATACTTTCATTGATAAAGTGCTTTGATAATGCATAAATGCATCGACCTCAAGGACTACCATTTCCCAGGCAGGTATCTCTGAAGCCTGACGTTCAGCACTCAGTTGTCTTATAACATTGTCCAGGAAACATTTGACCAAATCATAATATTTTCCTGAGTCAGCTGGTCTGTATGAATTTAGGGGAATACAAGGCAGTGGATGATCTCATCAGTATCATCTGGTATGAGTGGTTATGAGTGACTCACATAAAAGCCAGTCACATTAAATCAGGTTACACTGAGATAACACAGCAGTAGTAGGTCAGAGAGGGAGGTGGTCACAGCTGCAACACTGCAGTCACATGGTGAGTGAAATGTGGTTTAATTCACTGGTAGGTTATTGTAAGAATTGGTCCTGCAGCTTACATTGCTTTCACTTTATATTATTTTATGTGTCATATGTCATTTCAATGATTTAAAATGCCTTTTCTCAACTTTCTGAGTAACTGCATGTAGCTGTATTGCAGTGTCAGAGTGTCTCGGCTATGACCCTTGAAAACCTAAAATTATCCCCCAGCTGGGATTCCTAGTTTGGCTCACTGGTATTGATATTTGTACCCTGACATAGCAGGCTGACAGAGTTTGTATCCAACTGCTGACATTAAAATCACAAGAGCTGCAGATGACTGCAGGAACTGAAATTTAGAGATCCACTTGATTTATGACTGATTGATGCTAATTTTTCTTCTCATTTAAAAAGAAAGTCCATCTCTGTCTATATTATTTCTATAGTGATTTGCATTATGCTGGTATATAGAGTGTTTCTTAAAGCAGCGTAATGCAAAATTTCAGCATGCTTAAACATTTTATGTGTGTTGGCCTTCTGCACAACACAAATAAAATGATTTAGTTTTCTTATTTTGTCCAGGGAATGTATATTTTTGAAAAGCACTGTATATTTCATGTCTGCATCTTCCAGTGGAGAGTCAACCTATCACTGCCCAAATATGATTATTCCACCACAGGACAGACCTGATGTTCTCTGCAATTGGGGTGAAATGATACGTACATGTATCAATAATCAGTCAAAATGGATATTGGTAATAATCCAACATTGCAAATCCCTACTTGAATACTTTTACTTTTATATATATATATATATATATATATATATATATATATATATATATATATATATATATATATATATATATATATATATATATATATATATAGGTTGTTCAGACAAAACAAGCAGTTTAAAGAAAACAGTGTGGAGCTGGGAGACTCATATGGGACATTCATCACAATTTTCATAGACTAAAGGGTCAAGAAAACAATTGGTGGGCTAAATGACAAATAGTTTGTTGGAAATAGCAGAGTTGTCAATATGGGACGGTTTTAGTTTAGTTTGTTTAAATTGTTAAAAGTAGGACATTTCCTAAAGGTAATATACATAAAGTGACTGGGGGCTGCTGATAGCCACAAGTCATGAGTCTTGTCATGAGCATTCCCTGATGGTTTAACAGTCATGTGATCACAAGTCACATGGGGCTTTCAAATATTCACCTTTGGTTTCCCGTCTGCTGTGGCGTCACACTTTCACTGTCCGTGCCTCTTTCTCACTCTGATTCAGTCACTGCTTTTTTTCTTGCCACTTCATCTCTGTCTCCCTGACCCACCTGTCATGCCTTTGTCGTCCTCTGTCGTTTAATGTTCATCACTCTGTCCCTCCCTGTTGCTCTCTGTCCGTCCTCCTCTGTCATCTTCGACAATGATTTGACACAGATTTGTTCTGGGGTGTGTCGGATGTGCTCTTCAATGTTTGCAATGTGACATAAGACATTCTTTAATAAAACTATCTAGACAAGAGAAGGTGTGATGAGAGTTTTACAGCAAACTTGTTAATTATATTCAGGCATAATTTGTCCAGGACCCTCATTTTTATCAAGAAAACGCTATTAATAGCTGTGCTGGCTTCTTCGTCACATCTGAGATGAGGGATGCAACTGTAGGTGTCTTTTATTTTCTCGTTCCATCATGGAAATATTGGACATACCTTGCACATTCTCAGGCAATTAATTTGCACAGTTCTGCCCCTGCAAGTATTTCCATTACTTTTTGTGATCGATAATCCCTTGATTAGACTTCATGCTAATTTGACTTAGAATACTGCTTTTTATTTGTCTCGTAACACTTTCTGCCTGCTGACTTGCAACACTTTTCAAACTCTGTAATTTACTGTTGTGCTCTAAAAGACCAAGGTAAATTCCTTGTATGTAAAAATCTTTGTGACAATAGAGCCCTTCTGTTTCTGATTCAGATTTTCTTGCTGCACGTCTTGAGCATGTACTTTGCTGAAGAGTGCCTTGTGAGTAATAGTATAGTGTTAATAATTTAAGGCTTTCCCAACTTATCTGTGATGAAAAGTTGAACTGGCCACATCTAATTCAGTGTTTATTTATAAATACATAAATAAAAATAGATAATTTAAGCAGAGTTGGCTGTATTATTGTGTTTTTAGCTGGAGTTGAAACAGCAATGAAAATGTTAGAAAGCAGAGATGGAAAAAAAAATTGGGAAACTATGTTTGATCACTTGTAAATCAATAATGGCATTTTTTACGCAAAAGCTAATAATTTCCTAGTTCTATCATTTAAATCTTGTGGATTTGCTCTTCTTTTTTTCTATGATGATAAACTCTGGATGTTTTTTGTCATACAAAATATTTCACAGATTAAACTCTTGAAGCTATTGATTAATTAAGAAAATAATAAAGTAAATAGTAGAAAGTATTTGCTATTTGCATCTTAATTAGCTTTTTGACTTGACCTTGTAACTATGTAAGGCTGAAATGATTAAGTGGTCAATAAATGCGTCAGGTGACAGACTTATTTGTCTTGTTAAAATGGCAAAGATTAATTTACTGCAGCTTTACAAACTTATTTTCAACTGAAACCACCTTCCAGTGGAGTGTGCAGTATGTGCACATACAGCTTTTTCGAGTGTATGGTAGCAGAGTTCAGGTCATTACTGTAATGTTTTCTCCTGCACTGTTAGCACTGCTCTGTCCATTGAGAAAGCCGATGCACAAACTGCTGACAGGCTGCTGATTGGACATTAGCTAATGAATTGGATTGCCTTTTTGCATCGCAGCATCCCTGTGCCAAGATGGAAAAGCAGGCTGTGGAGGGGTGTATGAGTGTCTAATTTGTATAAAGGTGACCATTTCTCAGAATGATTGCCATGTTGGCACTTTGTAACAGTTGTAACAGGTAGGAATGCTGGCCTCCAGTTTTATATGAATGGCACATATCAAATAGTTGCATGATTCTTCCTACAAGTATTAAGTCAAAGGTGAACACCTTGCAGTTTGAAGATACTTTGCTTTTGCACCAAGCAGCTGCGGTTACCAAACAGTTGAGGCTTACTAGTACTTCTGAATGTCCTGGGTTATTGAGAGCCTTAAGAGACAAATCAGTGCTATATTACCAATTACAGCATTGTGTAGTGGGCTGATTCATTGTTATCATTTGGGATGTATTATAACAAACCACACCACAGTTCTCTTGAAAGAGGGTGGAGATTTCCAGCAGTGCAAGTCATATGTGCATCATCTTCAGTCAACACAGAAGCACTCTCACATAGACAAAGCTATATCCACTGCAGTAGAGAATGATTTGACTGCACCCATTATCATTCTGATATCAGGAAAAAAACTGCCCTAGATTGTATTTCTGTGAACAACATCACAGGCATCTTGGGTGGTGGTAGTGAGCTTGAGATGCAGCACCAGTGTCCCTGCAGAATACTGTAGGCAACTTGTGTTGGTGGAACATTTGCACATCAGGAGAAAAGCACTGTCATTAAATTACCTTTATACTGTCACTGAATTTCTGAAACAAAAAAAAAAATATAGACCTGAAACCAGGCTAGTATATTCCTTACTGCAAGGTAATAATACCATTGTTCTCAGGTAGCCGGAGGAACCAAGCTAGAAAGGAAATAAGGAAATGCTGTGTGATGTGTAATAAAAATGCCCTTTTATCTGCTCTTTGTTAAAAAAAAACGAGACAAAGGATAAAATGCACCAGTAGTCTGTTTCCTGCCTTGCATGCATGTGTGTGACAGCTGTGTTTACTGTGTCAGTCGTAGCATTGAGGCCACATTACCATCTATTGATCAGGCAGGAATGGTTACGACTGCCTGTCCTCATCGTGGTAACCTGATCTCAATGAATATATAGGGAGTCACACACTCAGTTAAGAATTTTGCGACTGCTTGTTTCTCTTGTTTGTATTTATATGTAAAACTTCATTTGTATTTTACAATTATAGTAAAAGTCAAGTGATTATTATTAATATATATATTTATTATTAATATTATTATTAGATCGATATAATACATTCATTGTTAGGGAGATATTACGAAGTAACTTGGTTTCAGCACTGGTTCTGTGTTATCACCAGATTCACACAGGGAGTGTCAGCCAGAACACCACTTGAGGCCAGTTTCTCCAGGGTATAAAAGAGTTACAGACTTCGTTGTTTGCTACTTTACTTGCAGTTGTGGTTGTGGTTTTCTACAAGGAAATGAAATGATAAACATATCTTAATAACTTCAATGTAAATACATAATCTCACTCCAGTAATACAAGCAATAGGAACAGAAATGCAAACAAATGATCGGGAATCATGAACTTATTCATAAACACCATCAATTACACATATTGGTGCTATTCAACATATATTAACAGAGAACTTCCTGTTTGACATTTCAAAATAAGACACTCTTAATATATAAACATGGACATGCTCTTATTTTGTGACTAGAAGTACCGCTAGCTGCGCACAGCGCAGCAGCAACTTAACACTGATAATGTCAGACAGCGAAAATAAACAACTTCCCATTACATGCCTGACTTTACAAAGTACACAGTGTCATAACAATTCAAACCAAAGAATAAATACAAAAAATAAGCAAGACAATAACATTAACTAGGCGCAACATCACACATATCACTTAGACAGTACTTACTCTTCATTCACGCACAAC
The DNA here is from genome assembly GCF_022539595.1 of Amphiprion ocellaris. Lineage (NCBI taxonomy): Eukaryota > Metazoa > Chordata > Actinopteri > Pomacentridae > Amphiprion > Amphiprion ocellaris. The sequence goes on from NC_072773.1 coordinate 16,593,454, forward strand.
CAGAATCTAATGGAGGATTTCTCTGCCGACCCATCCGTCACCCATTCCTCTATCATGAAAGTCTTGGTAGGAGATAGTGACATGATACTTAGGAAGGGAGAAGCAGGGATGTGACATTCACAGTGACAAAGAAGAAGTGTAAGATGTGAGAGAGGGTTTCAGGGAAATGTGTAAAATGACACAATCTGCATTTTTATACATTCTAAGGAAAGGAAGGTGAAGAACTTAACTAATAAACATGGAAAAAGGGTGACAAATAGTCATTATTTCTACACTTATAGTCTACAAAAGAAAATCTTGGATGACTGAAATCTTTTTGGTCATCTGTTTGAATAAAATGCAACCACACTTCTATGACCTTCTGTTATTTAGTTTGAAGCTAACTCAGAGTAAACATTATGTCTCCCTTAGGTTCTGCCAGGTCCTATTTGCAGCATAAACAGCATCACCCTGCTGCCGGTAGCTTGCCCAGAGCTTTCATTTGTAGTGTGTCCTCACACATTTTGAGAAAAAAATAGCCTGTTGTTTACTCACCAAAGTAGCTGGTAGAGGAAACAAACAGTGTCAGCTTGAACATGTGGCCTGTTGATTGCGTTACAGCTCTTTGATAAACTGAAAGAGGCTTTTCATGTGCGTGTCTACATGCAGTGTTTGAAGAGCTGTGTTGTGTGTTTCAGATGGATGTTCACTGCACTGAAAGCAGCTTGCATTTTGGATCTTGAATCTGCTTGTGTTTATATGTGACAGTGTGAGTAATGTCCGTAAGTCGGTGCTGAGGGTCTACAGGCAATGATTTCAATGACTCCATTGTGTACAGTGTCGAGTTGCAGTCAGAACCGAGGTCTGTGTCATTTGTGTTTTGTATTTAAAATATAGCATCATGAAAGTATTAAAATAGTTGTATGTGCAGGCATCAGCTAAAGAGATGTCCTCCCTGCATGATTTGTATTTATTTAAAGTTGATGCATTTCATTGTGGCACAATGGACAGAAAGCATCTGGTGGCTCATATAGTCAATAAATCTCGCTAATGATCCATGACTTCCCTGCAGGCAGCAATGAGGGAAACAACATTTTATAATATGTATCATCTCAGCAGTCTGTGAAAGTGTTGTGTTCACAGGCTTTGAACTTAAAAGTAGATTAAAGGGCGATTTCACCTCCACACTTCTTGTTTTTAAGAATTAACATTCTACTAACATTCTTTTCTTTGTTGTTTGTCCTCCACAAGGAACTCTCACGTACAAAGTTTATTTTACTGCTTTTCAAGTTCAAGGGATATGACCTGGGTTTAGGTAATATTAAGACCTACTTATGATTATTTTACTATGAATTGGTATAAATGATTAATTTTTCTCCAAAACAGTCTATTAGAGTTTAAGTGTTTTAGCTAACTGTATGTAAGCTCAAAAAAATGTGTGTTTTCATTGGATATTGACGAGCCACTAGCCAGAGCATGGACATTATTCTTCATGTGCTTGTTCGTGTTTTTTTATGATGATGCTTCCACAGTAAGTCAGCATCTGGAAAACAGAAAAGTGAACATTGCCTCAACACTTATGGACGAAGTAAAGGATGTCAGAAAGAAAGAAGAAATAGATAGCTTACCAGTTCTTGTAGCACAGTAAAAAAAAAATTTAAATCGAACTGTAGTTGTCTGTAGTAAACTGTACTTGTTTATTTTCTGTTTTCTTATTTATGTCTGATTATTTAAGTTACCAGTTCTTATAGCACTTTAATGTTTTTTGTTATTATTTGAACTGAAATATACTTTGCTGTTGCAACCTATATTTTTATTTATTTTTATTTTTTGCAGTGTAGCTGTTTACATAGTTGTATTTCAGAATAAATAGTGCACACATTGTTAAAAGGTGAATCAATGTCCTTTTCCATGTCTTTTACTGATTAGTTGCTAAATAATCTATTTGGACCATGTTGTAGTCAGATGGAGTACCTACCATCACTTACTGCCCTTTTTAGTATTACTATAATCTGCATTCTGAGTTTCTGAATGCAGATATCTTCATGTCTTATTAGTTAGCTAGACTGTACCCCGACCCCCACCCAAAAGCAAAAAAGTTCAGATTTTGGGTTATTTTTCACTTTAAGCCCTGCAAGTGTGGCTGCAGTAACCAGCTTGCTGCACCTGACTAACAATGTGTCTGTAGTTTGGAATTATGTCCAAGTCCACATATATCGGTATCGGTATTGGTTGATATCGGAATCAGAAATTGAGAGTTGTACAGTATCGGTTTTTGGCAAAAAAGCCAATATCGGACATCCCTAGTTATGTTGAATTGAAGCATTTTAGAAAAAGATGGTGATGCTCAAAAAGGGGCCAACGTCATTGATTATGTCAACTAATGGCAGCAGGTATTATATCAACCATCATTCACCTAGACACTGTTTATGCAGTCCACACATCTATGATGAAAAAAATATATATTTTCAGATACTTTGAGTATGTGCAACAATATGCCACTCTGGATGTGTAGACAAGTCAGCAGGAGGGCTGCTCATCAGGTCTGTTCATGGTTTCAGTTATCCCCATGCGCTGACTGATGTGTACTTTGATGTTGAACAGCAGATGCACACGTTGTTGTATTCATGCTGCATTAGATACTCGAAGGTTTGCTACATGTATACAGTCACAATGTACATCATATCAAACTCAGAAATACATATGGGGTTGAGGTGGTTGTTTTCAAAAAACTAGCTTTGGCTTTGTATTTTTTAGCAGGATAGCACAGCTGGTTACGCATTGGACTGCAGCGCCATGAGATTATTCTCAAGGTGTTCTGGACCCAGTAGGGTGAACATACTGCAGGATTATTGCCCACTGTGTTTGGGCACTGGCGAATGGAAGTTTGTCGGAAAAAAATGCTTCTAAAGTCTGCTGGCGACTACTAGTAGACAGTTACTACTCTATGAATGACAAATTATAGATGTGTGGGTGATGGAGATTCTCCTAGCATAGTTTCTCTTTGTGTTTTTTTTATTTAGTTTTTTTTGTGAATCATTATTTTGAGTAAGAAGTTTGCAGATAAACAAAACAGGATGCAGAGGTTTGTAAGTTGGGCTTTTAGCCTAGAGTTTAATTGACAGGCTTTTTGTCCAGACAACCATATGTCCAACTAACAATGTGATTACATGAGTTCAACTAAACCTAGTTTTTTTTTTACCCCATAAGATCTTTATGTGATTTTTTTTTTTTTTTGTTGGTTTTATTTTGGCCTCCTTGCCCACCCCTAAAGCGGTAGATGCTACATCTCCTTTTTAACACGTACACAATCAAGAAAGGCACAGCTGTAGTTGATACTATTAACAACAAGTGAATCCCATTTCAAAATTTTTGTGCATGCTACCTTACTGTCGTGGCTTACGTGAGCCTGGCAATTCTTTTAACCAAAGTTCTAATCTTGTATTCTATAATCTCAATTTTGTCTTTTTTTTTTGTTTGCTTTTGTTTTTGTTTTTTTTTTGGTAGTGTCATCCATTTCGACTTTATTTCCCACCGTGCACATTTACAGTGACTGTGTTAAAGACCAGGTTGTACTGGATAATATTGAGCTTTGCTCAGAGCTTAGGTGATCAGTGAACCTTCGTTGGATCAACAGAGGATAAATACCACACAAAGTTAGGAATTGTGCTCCTATTTCAAGAGTGGAACTTGACAGGTTTTGCTTGTTTACCTTAAGTACACTGCAGCAAGAGTGGGCATTATGTTGATCAAACATTTGGGTAGCTGAATCATGACACAGTTTTTGATAACTGTAGTTCTGATTAAATATTTAATACAGAATTATTACAGTATATGTTATGCCAACATAAGCAAGGCTCCAGACTAACTTTGACTGGTAGCACCAGTGAGACCAACTTTTGCATTTTTTTTGCATCTCCCACCTTGTCACAGGCAAAACACAGCACTTGCTGAACATTTTCTTATTGATAGACACTACAAACCAAAGTTTCCTAATAGCGCCACATTGCAGACTGCTTGGTAGCTGTGGTGCTCAGACAGGTGTGTGATGAGAAGTGACCTTGAAAAGAGTAAACAAGGGCTTTCTAATGTCAGATTTGTCCCAGATGAAACCGAGTGATTTTTTTTAATATGCACTCTTTTCTATGAGTGGAATGAACAACGCATATAGGTGCGCTCTGCATTTCGTGAGAAGATGGCACACTCTCATGAGAAGGTCGCAGATGCAACCATTTTGGTCACAGTCTGAAGCCCTGACAAGACTCATGACATTTACACCAGAGTGAGATATTTTTACTCCTCTTGACTTTTCAATATAATCCTGAGACATAACGTCTTCACATTGTCACACAGAAAGTGACACATGATAACTTTGAAGTGAAGACATTCAAACTATCCTGTTATCACCACAAAGCAGATAGATAGACTTGAACCATCAGTGACAAAATATCTTTTGTCTTTCTTGTCATGTTGGTGTGTGTGGAATGTGGAGTGGTAGTACCTGCAAAAACATATGCAATTGAAGGTTAACAGCCTATAAAAATTCATTTATGTTTTGCAGACTGGGGCAGAGAGGGATTTTAAAAATAAAATACTAAAGACAGTGTGATAATACAAAAATAGTTTCTCACTTGGTTATTTTTTTACACAAAAGCATTAACTTGACTTTTACACACACCAAAGTTGTCATATTCACCAGACTGATGAAGTGAACTCACAATGAATCTGTTTTTTTGAGTCCCAGTAGAGGGAAGTAAATCAGCCACATCATCTTCTTCACTTTCTGTTTATGTCTTACGCAAGGTTCAAAACTCCAACTTCTCCAAAAAAAACAGTTCTCTGCCTAAATAAGCAGTCTGGATGCACTGTGAAGTTCCTAGTTTGCATGAAGGATGTAATTTCACCTCATGTCGTTTATTTGTTGGCATTTCATGTCTTAAGTCAATTTAAATTTTAAACTTTATGTTATTAAAATAAAAGTCATGCATTTTGGTTTGTTTTCCTTATGAGATTCAAACCTGTTCTTCACCAAAGAAATATGTTTTTAAAACAAGATGTAGCAACCAGCTTCTTTCCGTAGTGTATGCTGTGTCATTTCCTTAACTTTTATAAATCTTCAAGCAGCAGTTCTTACTTCCATTCTACAGTTGCTTAATAATAGTACATAATTTGCTGCATAATGTTGAACAAGTGTTTCCGTTTAACTTGCTCTTGTGCTGCTGTCATGATGTTTTTTTCCTTTGCTTTCAAGTTTCTGAAGTGGTGAGAGCCTTGATGCACGCACAGGAGTTATAAACACACAGGCTTCTTCCTCACATTGTTGTATTTAGCACTATTCATCAAGCAGACATCAAGTAACAGTGAGTATACAGAAAGCGGGGTGTTTGGCAACTGTTCAGATTTTAACAGGGAGTTTGATTAGGTTTTGTTTGTTATGAAGAAGATGTTAACATTTCACAGTTGCACAACTTTGGAAAGCAGCACAGAACAAAGTTAAGATTAGCTTGATACTCTTATGTCATTATGTTTTTGTTTATTCCAAAGACATGCGGTAAATCCTGGTGTTCTGAGCTGAATTTACAAACACATGGCTGATGCAGTTTATTCCACAGAAGATGTTCTTAACATGTTCCTGCTTTAAATTGTGAGGACTTCTAAATCACACAAATATGGATTGAATGCAGGATCATCGTTTCTAGGGTGTATTGATTTTTTTTTTTAAATTTTGTTCTGAGGGTGTCATTCTTTATATGACAGGTATTTTGGACGGTGGATTGTAGGGATGCGGTAAACCAAAGAAAATTGGCTAAAATCCCACCTACTCTTCAACCAATCGATTAGTTGCAGAGGAAAGGTAAATTGTCTCTAGATGAAGTAAATGGTACACTGTGAATAATGGCACTCTTTCTGCTAGCTTTATTAGCCTGAATTACTAAAGAATAAGAATAAAAAGTTAGTTTGTGCAGCATATTGATTTATTTAAACCCGTTTATTTTACACTGAAATGATAGCCACAGACTTGGAGCAGACCAGCGTGCACCTGCCTATGTTCATGTGATTTCTGAAAACAGAACTATGTCAGTTTGCGATCCCAGCACAACAACTATTAAGGAATGTAACACAGACAAGTTAGCCTGCTGTCTTTAGATGATCTGCCATGTTTGTTATTGAGTTGTGATACACAAACTGCTGTCTGCACTCCATTCTTTGTCCATCCGCTTTAACGAAATGCAGTCACACCGACGACTTCTTTCACCTGGTTTCAGTAGTTTGAAGCCAACTTAAGCCAAGTAAATGTTCCTTCAAACTCAAATAAGTTAGCGCCAACGAATCTTTGTTAGGTTGGGCAAGTTCAAACTTAAGAAAATGCAGGGGTGTTCATGGGTAGTCTATTCCCCAACTGCCAAAAATAATGGATTAATCCTTGAAGACTGTTAACCTATCTCTTTCCTTCTTGTGCAAGTAACGCTGTTGATTGCATGTTGGATGAGAGCCTATTGACCAACTAACCAACCAGTGTACCTAGATGCTACTGCCCTAGTAGATTAGTTTTTTATTTTGAGACCTCATATTGCTTGTGTTTCCTACCATTTGAACTTTCACAAACTTTCTTTGGCATGGGTTTTTGATTCATGTTCTAGGCACTTCAAGCGAAGTGAGACTGCTTACAAATCAGCATTATTTGTGCAACATTGTGACAGTGTTTGATGGAAGAACATGCTCAATTGTTGCTACCTCAAGAACACCCCCAAACATCCTCTGGATATTGCAGCCAAAATGTTCTACCTTTTTTATGGCCTTTAGTGTAAAGGACAGTGGAGAGAGAGACAGGAACATGGGTAGAACAGTTGGGGAATGACATGCAAATGGCCATGGGTTGGATTTGAACCCATGACCGCTGTGTCGGAGAATACAACCCCTGTTTGTGGGTTGCCCGCTCAACCAGTTGAGCTACTGGGGTGCCCAGAAATGTTCAACCTTTGCCAGTATAACGTTTTATAGAAAAAAATAAAAAATAAAAAAATGGCTCAGTCATTGGAGGCCTCGATTACATCTTGAAAACTTTTTTTGATTGCTGGTTTGAGCATGATCTTCTTTTTGCTATCATGTCATATAATCTATGGCTTTGACAACATCCTCTAAACATCCTCTGAAAGTTGCAGTTAAAACAATATGTTTTATATAACTCATTTAAATGATAAATGTTTATTGAACATTATCTTAAAGTGTTTTCTTTAAACTATTATTAGAATTTGGGATTGCAGTATAGCAGGAAAGCTATACTTAATATTAGAATGAATTTAATGTCTCTGTGTGGGCGCTGTTGGTTAGACTAACCTAGAAATTATTTGAAATCACTTAAATTGTGGAGAAATTTTTTAAAATATTTTCTAATGAACTAAATATTTATCAGTCAGTAGAGAAAACTGGATATAATTTAGATGACTAACAGCAGTGACCGTCGGATGTGAAATAGGGCGAGCTGGAGCGTTACATGCTCAGTGAAATTCTTTTGCTATATTAAATTCAGCAAACAGTAAATAAATAAATGTGAGACACAGGTGTGAAAGCACATATAGAGTGTGACACTCCCACTTTGAGACACACACCATATGCTCTCACCCTCATTATACTGCGTGTTAATTCCTTCCAGTCTGTTTGTTCCTGTGAATGGCCTATTTGACTTCCAGCTCATTCACCAAGGCAAAATCTCATTGGCTCAGGTAGGCAGCGTCCTTTAGTTTAGGATTTAAACTGTCGTGGCTGGATGTGATTATTCGACACACACTTTTTTTACTGTATACGCACACACATCCTAACACAGTCTCTCAGTATGTTGATAATCCCTGGAGTACTGATGAATCGCCCTCATTGGTTAATCCCAGTCAGGTGGGGTTGAATCTGTGCTGCGACTGGTTAATCCGAGGCACAGGAGCAGGCGGAGTTTAGGGAGGTGTTAAATCGATGTGTTGTCAGACATGTCAGGGCATTGTAGGGTTACCATTGCAATAGCAGCCATCTGGTGCCCTATAGGACTTCACAGATTTTTATGTATAACTCACTTGTAGTCATTTATGCCTTTTGTAGTTTATATTCCGCTACATTGGTGAAGTTTATCAGTAGCTTTTTGTGTGAGGTGTACTTATTTGTGGTGGGTGCTCCACATAGTCTGTCTTAATCCACATTGTGCCTTTTTCCTCATTCTCTTCAAGATTAGCCCTGTATATTTAGGTAACTAGCCAGTGACAGTCTGCTAAATTTAACCTCCTCCCCCTCCCTGCCCCAGTTAAATACACAATTGGAAAAACATCTTTCCAGTCTGAGCAATACAAAGAGCTAGGATTATCCACTAATTTGACCATTTGGAGTATCAGTGTTGTTAACTGACAAGTGGAAGATTACACAACTAAAACACCAAATCTGGCTCAATGTATATCTTGGTCACATATTGACAATAGTGTTTGTTGATATTGTTTTGTTTTGTTTTGCATCATTGAAATCTGTTATTTTTTTCGTATCTCCAACACAAAACTCATAGATAGTCTACAATGAGTTTCTGATGGGATTTTATGAAGCTTAAAATTTGTATTTATCACTGTTGTACGTTTTCAGTGAATTAAGCTCAGAGGCCAAAACCAAGGCTGAAGGTGATTACTTCAGAGACCGATAAAGACAAATAAATGAACCGTCAGCTGCTTTTATTATCGGATAATAGGTTTCAATTATTTTTTTAGGTAAACAAGTGAATTCTCTATTTGCAGATTCTTAAAATCTAACATTTTGTTGACTAAACAGATAATCAAATTATATAATTAATTTCTAAAATGATTGACAGATTGATTACCAGTAAATACAGTCATTAGTTGCTGCGTTTATTCAGACAACAGAGCAAGTAAAAGGGTAAGGACATGCAAAACAGAGATCCCTGACTGAAATCAAACAATGAATTTTAACCACGATGCTCTAAAGCTTTTTGATAATTGCCATAGCAACACAAATTGTATTTTATTACATGTGTGAATCTTACTTATACACGTGTGTGATGGGAACGGCTGTATATTCTTGGTATACTATTCAGTCTATGAATCATAATGAGATAACTGCTCACCAGAAAGGTACAGGAACAGCGTGTAAACAGTGTGCAGCTTATTTGCCTGTTAATTTAAGTCCTGCAGTCTGGTCCAGTCTGTCTGTGTAGCTGAATTGGCTTACCGTGGTCTTTAAGCCTGCTGACCTCTGTACACCTGCTGCCTGTCAGGGTTATAGCTCACTTACTCCTTGCTCTAAAGGTCAGGAAGTGGATTTAATTCAGGGCTGAATTCATAAATACATAACTTTAGGTTGACATCCATTCCCCCAATCTAAAAACATTCAACAGTCAACTCAGTTTTTGCCTTTGCCTGTCTTTTTTTGGACAACTGGCTTTACTGTTACCAGAGGGTGTGTTGTGTTCTCTGTGATCTGGTTGAAGTAACATACCATGAAGTCTGCTGTACTTTTCCTTATACAGAGTCACTGATCTACAGTAGCTTGGATTAGGAAGTTAGCAGTTTACCACACTGTGTAAACTATACTCCTGTGGACAGTAAAAAAATGCCACCAGGTAATAAATGACAATGAGAATTCTCTTTGGTCGAGGTAATAAGTTACTGACTGCACTGAACCTTGAGCAAACGGTTGAATTAAAGGAACACAATGAATGAAATTTATTAAGCTTTTATATGACTACTGGTTAACCAGCCTCTTCTCATGGCTGCACTCTAGCCACTAGCCTTTTTAAGACACGATAAGATAAGCCTTTATTAATCATGGTGGAGGAATTTGCAGTGTTATATCAGCAAAGACAGTGCAAACTTTTAGGAAATGTAGTACAAAAATAAATATAAACCTAATTAGCCTAAATGAATTCTAAATCGGCACAAAAGCCTAGCATTTGCAGCTTAATATAGAAGTATATTAACTGGTGATCACAACACAAAAACTATTGAAGAATAAAACATAGGCAAGTTTCGCCAAAGTTAAGAAACCACACTGACAACTTCTTTGACATGATGTCACATAGTTTGGAGCTGGCAGCAAAAAACATTCACGAGATGTTAATAAGTTAGACCAAGCAGTCTCTATTAAGTGGGGCAAGTCCAAAGATTGGATAACTTTGACTGGCAAGGTGGTTTTGATGTGCTCTGGAGGCTACAATTAAAGTGAGAATTCTTTCAAAAATACTTTCTCATCAGTTGGCTTCATACAAGTGAATATTTGGTGTGACCACCTTTTGTTCAACATTTGTAGGTAGGTTGTTTAAAGCAACTTGGACAATTTGCCTCTTTATGTAATCCCAGACTAACTACAGGACATTTAGATCAGGGCTTTGTGGTTTGGAGCTGACCACAAAGCCCTGAAATGTTCAGTAAACATTAAAGAAGTTAGGTTTGGCAGTCTTCATTAGGTTGGGTGAGTTGCACCAAAAGTGGATTAAACCTGGAAGGCTGCTGGTGTGGCACTTTTGCCCTTATGAAAGTAGCACCGGCAATTGTACAAGCAGTGAGCATTTCATCAGATGTGCGCATGTCAACCAACCAATAATCCAGTCCACCTAGAAACTACAGCCCTACTTTACATGCCAGCTTCCACTTATTTCAGCTGAAGTCGCTGAAATAATTCAGGAGAGGGAAGAGATTTGGTGTTCCATTTCTGAAAAGAATAGAGTGAAATGTCTTAATATATCAAATCTGTGTTTGAGTTTTTCAAATGGAATTTATGATAGTGTTTTGTTGTTTTTTTCCCCGACATATCTGTGTACTAGTCCAGAAGTAAAATTATAGCGGACTTAGCAGAGCGACATGGTGAAAGATGTAAACTGTGTGACACAAGGTGAACTCTAAATGTGGGGCATTGTCTGACGTCATATATACTGTATATATATTCAAAATCTGTCTCCCATTTGACCCTCAGAGTTGTATATTCAGAGTGTCAAAGACTGTTTTCAAATACTTCTGCTGAAAGTGGAACATTTTTGCTGTGGTAACCTAAAATCTTGAGTGTGAGTGATGCACCTGCAAGAGGTTGGGTCCATTAGACAACCTAAACAAACGTGATGAGGAAAATTGCATTGTACATACAAAGAGAACTGATTGTTAGCAAAGCAGTAGACATCTTCTGTCCAACTGTTAAACTTCCCAAGTGAAAAATATTTGCATATTTATAGACTTGAGGATGCATAATTGAACTAATTGAACCATAAAACCACATCCAAAACAAATTATTACTCAGAGCAAAGCATTTTCATATGTTTTCAAAAATTCCTAGAGGGGATCTTTACAATAAAATTAATTAACTTTGGCAGTATGCTTTATCATGCATTCATGTCATGAAGTCTTCTATCTTTCAACGGTATTGTAATTTTCTATGTTTGTTGATGTGTGATTTTATATGAGAAGTTCCATTGAAAATGCACCAGATTAGATCTTTAACCCTGTGAACCCCAAAACATACTGACAGATTTGAAAAGCATGTTGTCTGTAACAAAAAAATAAAAAGTCAATGTCAGAATCTGTTAAAACAAAAGCAAATTTTTGGAGTTGCTACTTATTGATGTGCTGTTCTGTCAGCAAACTTAAACAAATCAAATCTTAAAATGGTCATATTTTAGTGATTCATTATTCTGCATGTCAGATTTAAAACTTTTGTTCCTCAGTGAAATTGTTTTCGTCACCATTAGTCACCATTGACTCTAAATAGGGCACTTGGAAAATGTTGTAAGTGTTGATGTTGATGAAAGTAAATTACATGAGCAAAAGTGAGGAAAAAATGCCGAGAAACTGCTTAGGGTTCATAGCAATAAGTAGAAACTGTTTGGAAATTATGATTTAGTCCACAGTAGATGTTAGGTAAACCAGTAGGTGAGACTACAGTAGCTTCTGCAATACCATCCTGCTTATAAATACATCAACTTTCATGTAAATTAACATATTTTTAACTGCTCTGCCCTACAGTTATAACTCTCACACTACAAGATTGCCATCTTGTTTACTGTCACTTCTCGATGGGTGACTTCCTGGCAACATGAGGTTCATTCAGGACACTGTTTGCAAATCTCTTTCCTTTATATACCTGCCTGGCCGGCTGTGTGAACTTAGGTCACCCTGGTTTAATTTACTTATTCCTTCTCTTCCTCTACCACCCTTAACACACACAACACCAAGTTAGCAAAGAAGTCAGTCAGCATTTAGCAGTGAAGGGACAGTGTTACATTCAGTTTAGCAAAAAGTGAAATGAGCGTTGCATTTGGTCTTCATGTTTACTTCCTGTTGTACTTCAGTTGTACTTCATGGACCGCATGGCCATCCAGTATCTGACAGGTTACAGGTCTGATTTGACATTTGGGAACTGGATGGGACTGAAATATGGGATATGTTTGAAATAAGAGTTGAAACAGTCAATGAATTGACTAATCAACAACTACTTTTTAAAAAACTAATTAAATGTTGCAGATGTCAAGGAAAACACCACTTTCTGGTTGCAGTTTCTTTAGTTTAAGAGTTTGTTGTATTTTTTATATATATATATATATATATATATATATATATATATATATATATATATATATACTTACAAAAACTGCATATTTTTTTTGCCCACCATATATTTAATAATGATTAATACATAAATATATTTGAATAAAATGGGGGGGGGGGGATTTTAAAAAAAAACATCCAAACTTTCAACACACTCAAATAAATCACTATCTTGTCACAAAGAATAATGCTTGAAATGTTTGGAAAAAAATGGATCCAATTCAGTCCCAACTGCCCGTATGTTATTTCTTAAGGAGATGTTCAGTAGGTAGTAATTAAACAATAAATCTGAAAGGTGTTGAGATTCTATATATGATGCCTAAAGTCTGGGTGTAGCTGACAGATTAATTTATACCTGAAATAACTACTCCTAGCTCTAACTGAAAGGGTTTTATTATCTGGTCATTTTAATTTTAACCCAGCACAAAACATGTATTTCAACAGTAAGAGAGAATATATGCAAGAAGCCAAGTCAAACAGGTCGATCAAAGGCTTGACCTGGGAATTGTAGTTTAACTGATGAGCTTCCTCATTTCTTGTTTGCCTTTGTGTCTGACAGGTGAGACGCTGAGTGAGTGAGGGAGCAAGTGAGAGAAGGAACCAGAGAGAGAGAGAGAGAGAGAGAGGCCATGGAGCATCAGAGACAGAGGACTCTCTCCACATCAGGAGAATCACTGTATGTCGTGCTCGGAGTCGACAAGAATGCCACGTCGGAGGACATCAAGAAGTGTTACAGGTACATATGAATGTACACATACACAGATAAATTTCCTGCAACAGCCCCACAGAAAGGAATTCACTCTTTGTTGGTAATACTTTTTTTAAAACCACTAGAGGGAGCAGAGGCATGTAGCCAGTTCTGTTCATGGGTCAAGTGGTGCTATGAAAGAGGTTAATTTAAACAGCTACTTGTTCATATTTTAATGAATCGTGTTTTGTTTTGTTCCTTGTCACTCTCACATTGGTTAATCTGTAATCTACAATATTTAAGACCTCATTTAACCCTCTGAACCCCAAGAATTTTTTGGACGACTTGTTCCATTTTTACTTATTGCAGTATATGATCTTGCACCACTATGGAAACAGCAGAACCACAATGTAGAGACACTGTAGAAATGTATTTTATGCTGCAATAACACAGTTATGATGTCATAAATCATTTAAAAAAGGCAAAAGACTTTCCAAAATGAAAAAATCTTGGATGAACCGCATGCCAGGTAGAAAGGCAATCTGACTTGGCCTATTTACATTTTTACAACCTCTACAAACAATGTGTTTTTCACACAATGATACATCATTGTATTCAGTGCCAAACAATGTAGTTGAGGCTGAGCTGCAAATTGAAACTTCTCACTCAGCTTCTATACAAAGTTTATGACTGACATCAGGGTAGAAACTTGCACATTTTAAAACAAATTATGTTAGAATATGCTGATATATGTTGCTGACAAGATGATATAAGATACATTTTGGTTATTGTGTTTTAGGGTTTTTTTCCACACATTTCTTATCTTCTATTTAATACTGTATTGTTTTCTACAAAAGGAATGTTTTGAACAACAGTTTGACATCACTCACTCTCAGTTAACTGAAACCCCTTTAACTCATCACATACAACCAAACTAACACTTTGGACCAGACAAACACTTTATTCTGCTTTGTAAAATATAAATAGTAAAATAATGGGGAAAATGCACCTTTTATGTTAATTAAAAGCATCAAAATACAACATTTTACTCTGAATAACCTTCATGACAGTCTTGACTATATTGTTAAGGTATGTTGGATATCAGCAGTTCGTGAAAAAGCCTGAATGCATTTTTTTGTTTTTAAATATGCATTTCAGAAGTGAAACAATGTTCTAGCAAATACTTTGCTAAAGCACTAGCCACTCAGTTATGTGAACCTTCATTCCCTTTTCATCCTTCTTTTTCACAGGAAACTGGCATTGAAGTTCCACCCAGATAAGAACCCAGATAACCCAGACGCAGCTGAAAGGTTTAAGGAAATCAACAACGCTCACTCCATCCTGGTCGATGACACCAAGAAGAACATCTATGACAAATACGGCTCACTGGGGCTCTATGTGGCAGAACAGTTTGGAGAAGAGAACGTCAACACCTACTTTGTTCTGTCCAGCTGGTGGGCGAAGGTAAGATAGGCAGACTGGGGTGGATGGTGAAGCCAACGGATATGTGAACTAGTTCTATTCTGTTTTTCCTTATGATTGATCCAGATCGACTTCAGATCAATGTCAAACCAAGGAACGCAGTGGAGTTATGTGACGATTAGCGTATGTTTGTCTGTTTATCTGTTTGCAACATTACTCAAAAACAGACTAACGTATTTCAGTGACAATAGCAGGGAAGGTCAGAAATGACACAAGGACCACCTGATTAGATTTTGGCAGTGATGCGGCTTATAGTCTGGATCCACAGATTTGTTAAAGATTTCTGTATCAACGCGAGATAGCAGCACGGCGTCACTGTAACTATGACAACAATTGCGATCCTACTACAAATCCACTGCTGCGGACTCATCAGGACTTGGCCTTGTGGACAGCTGTGGAACGCTTGAGCGCCTTGGCGAAGTACTGCGCTGTCTGAGTGCTTTTCTTGTTACTTTCTGTGGATACTTTTAACTTCAGCATATAACATGTGTACTGATACATACATTTAAGATTTGGTTTTCTGTGTTGTTTCCTTTTGCAGCTGTTCTGACAGATGTCTCTTTTGCCACTTGGTCAGTTGTGAAGTTTCCCTCAGTGTCTCTGCCTTCTGTGTCCCACAGGCCTTGTTCGTCTTCTGTTGCCTGGCCACAGGTTGTTACTTCTGCTGTTGCCTGTGTTGCTGCTGTAACTGTTGCTGCGGTAAATGTAAACCTCGGCCGCCCATGGACCAGGAGCCCGAGTTCTATGTCTCACCCGAGGACCTCGAGGCCCAGATGACTGCTGATGAAAGAGGTGAGGACAGGGAGAGGTTCCAGTTATAGAATAAAGATGTATAAATCTCACACCTTAATAGTTTTATATCTAGATTCAGAAGAAGGTATTTAAAGTCAATGAATAAGTATATTAATAGTAAACAAGTATGTGTGTCTTTTCACACTTGAGCATATTATTCTGGGCTAAAGCCAGCACCATCATAACCTGCCTGTAAGCTTTCTTTTGTTAACTACTGCTTATATTGGTGATGCAGCTATTATTTTCATGATAAATTGTCCGTCAGTTAGGACAATGTTAGGTCAAAGTGCAAAACATCTGTGGGCATGTGAGGAACTGCAGTGACATTATGTGTGTGAATATAAAGATAATTCAGAGAATAGAAGCCATTCACATTGAATTTAATACACTCCACCGTAGCTGTGTCAACAATAAGCAGAAACTGTACATGGCTTAAATTTGTCCACCATCCCCTTTGAAGTACTTGTGTTGTGCAGCGATACTCCACTCCAAGTGCTCCTGCCACACTTGGAATGCTTCCTGGAAATTCTGTTCTGTAAGCATGTCAAGCGCCATCTGTACCACACATTTGATCTGTCTGGGTTAAAGCCGTAGACCCTCCTCTCGTCATCAGTGATATCCCTCCACATGAAGGTTGGGTCAGTTATACAGCATTTTAACGTTGTTCTCTGCACAAGTTGGAGCTTCTTTGTGAAACTGCGAATGCACACTTGCAAGTGGTCAAAACAAGACTTGTAGGGAGCTTCGCAAATATGGCACAAGTACAGGGAGCAGTGTGTTGCTGCACAAGAAACCTACTTCACAGGTGACAGTGGCCAAATCAGGTACAGTTTCTGCTTTATATAAACACAGTCTCTTCTTATTGTTCTTGTAAATTATTGTTTGTGTGATTACTAATGTGCGTGTTTTCTCCCCAGACGGCGAGCCCATCGTGATGCAGCCGTCTTCGGCCACAGAAACCACCCAGCTCACCTCTGATGCCCACCACAGCTACAAGACCGACACATACTAGAAACACACATCCAGAGCTCACACCTACAGTTAACCACACAGCGACAATATCAACTAAAAACACACACACACACACACACACACACACACACACACACAATCACACACACACACAACAGGCTCTACCACAATCACAGGACTGATGCATATGCTGCACACTTTCACATTTTTATCACAGTTCATCTGTGTCATTCACCATCCACACGCAGAAACAACAAAAGCACAGCCCTGCAAAAACTACTGACCGTCACTCTGACAGTTAGAATGAGCTCAGCCCAGATGTTTCTCTTTTTCTATTTTTCAAATTGAGGTGAATGAGGGGAGAAGGAGGGGCAGAACCTGGAGGAGAAAGCCAAAAACACAAGCACTGAATTTAAGTTTTACGTCTGGATACTAGAATTAGACGAGTGATCTCACAGTAACGTACACTGTAAAAGCTCACTTTTTTTCTGTCACTTAAAAATATCAGGAATGCAGACAGCAAATAGGGACACAAACAGTAGTGACCATGTCCAATCATGCAGATAGATATACTAAATACAGTCCTAAAATACAAAAGTGAAAAAAAACTGCACAACTGATTTGAACAAGTTTCTTTTTACAAGTTTGAGAAGTGCGTCTAAATTGAGGGAAACTAAGTGACCACAGATGAAACAAGACTAACACTACTTGAATATTTTGTTCATGTGAAACAAATTGTATCACTGACATGTGAGGCATAAAACTTGGTTCCCACTCATTACATTTGGTAAAGCCCTATTCAGACATGGGATGTGTAACATTATTGCTTCATCAGTCTGTTAAAGTGATGGCATTCTATTAGGTAGAAGCAAGAAATTGAACTTTAGCGCTTGTTAATGTTTCATTAAAACCCAGATTACATTCATTACTGGTGAGTCTCATTAATATGGTTGCGTTGCACTCTTTATTGTAGTAAACTTAGATTTTTATGGACATTTTAGTTTGCAATGAATGTGAAGCTCAAAATACGGTGCCGTTCAGACTTGTGCTGTGCTACAACTGATATTTAAATATTACTAGGTCAGACTTAGTAAAACTGCCATCAAGACAGAAAAGTTACCAGGATGCTTGTTTTTGCATGAAGACAACACGTTCAGACGCTGTCAGATTAACAGTGGGCTACACTTCTCTAAAAGGGGCTTTAAATCTGAATTTCTTTAATTGTGCACTCTTCCGTGAGATCATGAGCACAATCCTGAGACAACTGGAATGTTAGGAGAGTGTTTTCGCTTTGTTGTTGCATAATTCTTAAACTTAAGGATGTACTTCGAAAGCCATATTGCGTACTTTTCCATTGTAGTTATAGCTGCAAGGTCCAGTTTTTGCTTTTTCTCAACAGTTTGCACAAACCATCCAGACGTAGCCCAAATTTTATGATGCGTTCTGTATGTATGCGTTGAAGATATTGCTGCCAGATGTTCAAATACACAAAGCAGGCGTCCTGTGTGGTGCAATCAAGCAATGATCGATGTGGCCCAAAGACCACAGGATGATTTTTTTTTAGTGGCTGAATCATGACCAACTCTTATTCTAGTCAATACTACTTTGTATAATACCGCTGGAAAGTTTGGATGGAGCTGTTATTGATCAAATGACGCAACCTGTGCCATTCCTCTGGATAGGCTTTCAAATCTGCCGATGGGTTTTAGGGTTTCGAGGGTTAAAAAAAAAATCCGGATTTTGTTGTTCATGAAGTTTTTATCTGCTGGTAAAGGCATTTTCCATTAAGCTTGCTATGAAAGACTTCCCTCTCAGCTCTATTCTGGCTGGAAGTAGGTCAGTGATCCTGTGTGAATGTTCAGTGAGGAGTTGATAGGACTGGGTGGGGTGGGGGTGTTTATTTGTCCTCAATGCCCTCATGAACATTACAAGAGTCCCGCTCAGTGTGGAGCTTTTAAACAGGTGCCGCTCTGACTCTGGCTCGCGTCATCATGACTGAACAAATAGCTGGAAGTCATCACCAGCCAGCAGAGAAGCAACACTGCTAAATGTTTATTGTATCTGTTGTGCTTCTCAGCTGCATCACTGACCAGTCCTCTACTCATCTATTAGTCATATTAGTCACTGAAACAGTTGCATCAATTTCTCACTGATGAGCTTTTAATTCTCCTCCTCTTCCATCGCTTCTTCTCTCCTCCTCTTCTCTGTTAATTCTTTTTTTTCTTTACGTTCAACCTCGTATCATTTTTTCTACCACATTTTAAGGGTTTGGCTCCCTGGTTCACACTGAAGCTGTGGGAGCCACAGCACAGTCCAGTGTTATTAGTAGACTTTACCTACATATTTACATACATACACACTGATTGAGTCCCTTTTTGTTTGTTTTTAGTTTTCGTTTTGTTTGTGAGAAGGTAAAAAAAAATTCTGTACATGTCATGTAAAGTGTAAGTTTAGATTTCCCTGTATTAACTTTTTTTTTGGTTTTGTTTTCCTCTATCTGTCTCTAGATTTGCTTTTCATTGTTTCTGTTTTTCTGATTTATGTTGTTGTCGAAGGGAGGATATTGATATCCAAAGTCTTATTTGTCCGCGTGGCCACAGATTTGTAGAGTCATTATAGCAACTGGAGAGCATTTCACCGCAATCACACTAGTTAGCAGAAACTTTATTTTTCCTTTTTAGTAGTTCTTTGTTTGTCACACAACGGTAGCAGTCCAGTAGAAGGAAAGTACAAGAACTTTGTGGTCGTTTGTGTCAATAGTTTCATTTTTGTAAAAAGAAAAAACAACAAAAAAAAGCACCTACACTGAACCAAACAGGCTGATTAATTCACTGTATTTTGACTGCTCAATCAAACACGCACTCGTTATGTATTTATACATATCATGAGAAAGTGCAATAGGAGCTTATTGAGTCTCTTTCACGGCTGTCCTCCACTCTGAGACTTCCAATCAGTGTGCAAAGGTTTCAGGGAATCTGCAGGTTAATAGGAAAATGTTAGCTCAGTTTGAGGCCCCAAGAAGAAGAATCAAATTATTTACCCTCCCAGTCCCAGAGAAAAGTTAAGACAATATGCGATCCAGACATTTAAACTTAATGTTCTCCATTCAGAGTTCACAGTTTGATTTGTCACATTTTTGTATTCTTTGTTCAAGTTTCGATTTGGATCTTGAACAAAGGATTTCAGAAAAAGTACTCTTTTTAGGGCTTTTTAATGAGTTTTTATGAAACCTGCATCTGCTCTGTTTTACCCAAATATCTCTCGACTTGATTAGTTTTGTGCTTTTTGTCACTGAAATGCCACACTGTTAAATCACTAATTTGTTTTCTCATTTCTGACCAAACGGTGTCTGAGTGAATGCGGCGTGAAGCCTGAAATCCAGAAACGTGGAGTCGAGACTCTTTCATTATTAAAACCAAAACAATGACGTTAATAACGAGCTGATGTAAGTGTGAATATAGCGACCAGATGATGATAATATTGAAGCGTTATTTTATTTATTTTATTTTTCTTATCTTTTTAATAATTGATTAACTACTAGCTGGTATGTTAAGGAGATGTATAGAATTTTAGATGTGAACAATTTTGGCATTGATGCGCCAAAATGGCCGACCTGCTGTATATACTCGCAGTGGCACAGTACATAGAGACGTAGAGGATTTCTGTTTTTAGCATGGACTGATGATGTGTGCGTCTGTCAGGCAGACATGTGGGTAAATGAAGTATCTGATGTACTGTTGTAAAATAAATGTTTCTGATGCTTCAGAGTCTCGTTTCTCACGGTGTTTCTATGACTCCAAAGTGGAATAGTTTGCATTTGACATCAGATTTTATCATTACTTTTGTATGATTACCATGAAATATTCTATATATCTATGATTCATATGAAAAAAAATTACACTTTTCATAACAAATGTTAAGTTACATAAATCCACACCATGTCAGATACAACCAATAACCTTTGTATTTAGCAGATAAATAAGGGGTATGTATACATCTTGTAAAGTCGGCTTAAAATCTGATCCATAGTAAATAATCAGTCACACTCACAGCAAACCTCATGTCAACTTTTAAATGTGTTTGTATTGAGTGGATTTATCTAGTTGCCATTAAAACATATCAAATACGCAGTTGGATGTTATCAGCACAGCTATGACACTTCAGAAAAAAATATCACACAATGGAAGCACATACAACAAGGGAAGAAATTAACCGAGATAAATGCCCTGTGGAAAACAACATGTTGAAAGGAAATAAATGTGAAATGCTTTTGTCTTTATTAGAGAAGGGCAATAATACAATAAACAAAATCAATTCAACATATACAACTTCTCCAGGCTCCCACTGGTATTACCAATACTGAAAAAAACTACATACTGTAGATTTTACTAAATATATTTTTGATTTGTGTGCATCCTTGTCTCCTATCTGCCCTTTGGAAACACAGCTGGTTGCAGCTAAGTTGAATCTGATGATTCTCTTTGTTTTTACTGTTTCTGGCTTTGATAAATGTTGTAATTTGGTGATTGTTTATTAATAGATAAAGTATTTCAAACGCGTTTGTGAGTTCAGGTGTTTAAATGGTTGATTATTAATGTCTATAGATGTCCCTCAAAGGAGGTATGAAACAAACACAGTGGCCCGAGACAAGTGCACTGTGGAACAGCACAATTGAAATTTTTGCATGTTTGTCACTCTTCCTTAGAACAGTCCGTAATAAATTTAATAATGAACATGAACTTAACATGGGGTTATGTGAAAATCGATTCTTAATTTAAAGAAAAAGCAACCATTTGGTCATTTAGCAAACAAAAATTAGAACACCTACACCTGCTATTTATTGTTATTTTGTAACATCTGCAAGCCATTTGTAAAGCGCTGGTGGACTTTACTTAAATAATCAGGCTGAGTTTATAAAATTGTCTGAAAATTTGTGACATTAATTAGAAGATATGAAAATATTGCAGTTAACACCTTTAAGAGGCCTGAGTGGGTGTAACAGTAGAAAGAGCACGGCCTGGCATGGTCTTAATCTGTCCACATACCAGCCACCTCCTCATATGGTGTGTGTATGCGTGTGTGTGTGTGTGTGTGTGTGTGTGTATGCGTGTGTGTGTGTGTGTGTGTGTGTGTGTGTGTGTGTGTTCCTTTCAGAGGATGAAACCTGAAGCCCCCCCACCCCCCACATTCAGCCCCACCATGCATCCTTTCTCACACACATTTCTGTAGATGGCTTGTGAACAAACAGCTACTTGAGTGAAAAAATGAGCAATGGAGTGAGTTGGACGGCCCTAACTGTGAGGGAGAGTTCAGGAGAGAGATTCGGCCTTTGTGTCCCGTCTGAGATTGATTCAGTGTCGGTGTCACAGGAGCTGAAGAGGAGAGCTCACATACAGGCTCCTGCTGGACATGAAACTTCACTTCATTAACTGATTGACCTCGATGTGACTTCTTGAACTGCTGGAACGGTGGGGACGTTTGGGATTTTGCACGACTGAAAGAGAGCCACCCCCTGTCTTGAGGTCTGACAGTGGAGTGAGTTGGGTATTTCCAGCGCTGACACAGACATTGGCACCCGCTGTGCTCCATACAAGTTAGCAGCTTATGCAAAAACTTACTCAGCACTTCAACGTTAGTATCAGCAATGTCATGCAAATATAAAAATTAAACTGAAGCTCATTATGTCTTTGAGAAAATGTGCACCTAAAATTAGCAGGAGTTCAACCTGGACAAGCTGAGGACCTGCAAGAGATAAAGCTCTGCCTGTTTTCTGCAGAATCTCTGCTGTGCTCTGATTTTTATAAAACTGCGACAGAGATCTGTGTGGATTTGCTGCATGTGTCAGAGAATCACTGCTGACACCAAACTCCCACCCATCACCATCAGCAGATGCAGAGGAAGGTAAGTAAACAAGTTGTCCTCATCTCTTATTTACATCTGTTTGTGTTACTAATCTCTCAAATGTCGTCTCAAGCTTTAGTTTTCTTTATTCTTTGATTAAAAGTTTATTTCATTGCTTATTTTAGCCCTTTGTACACCCAAAATCTGCCAGCATGCTTGAAAGGCATGTTATTATTCTTCAAATGCCAAAATTGCATTATTTATTACAAGCAAGAAAATGTAAAAGAGAAAGAATGGTTGGATCTCCCACTTTCTGATGGACATTGAAATAATTATATGTGATATGTGATTCTGATGGGGAAATTAACCAAATCTAAACTTAAATTATGTTTCTCATTTCATTTCATTTCTCAAAAATTGAAAAAAAATGCAAAGTTTGCACTAGATGTTAAAACAAACCAACTAAGTCGAAAAACAATACAAATCTGATATCTTCTGTGCAACTGAGAAGCCTAGAGTAGCTCGTGTGTGACCAACACTTACTTTATTTACACAGAGATGAAAGGAGACAAGTCTGGAAACATTTTGAGAGAAAAATACAACACAAAAGCAATAAAATACGGTTCAAAAATGAACCATATATGGCAATATGGTTGTTAGCAAGCTGTTGGAAGATACATTCAGCATGGTGAAATATCTTTCTCAAACAGATTTTCAGAGCAGTGTGAAAAATGTGTGTACAGGCTGCAAAAATGTAATTTGCTAAGTATCTATAGCATGCAGGGCCATCATTTTTTCTAGTATCGTTAACAGCTTTAGGCACTTGGACAAATGTTGTACATGTTGATTTCAGTTTTGTCAATTTGTGTTAAACAAATAATGAAAGAAATTCAGCTTTTTTCATGATTTAAGACATTGTAATTTGTTGATGTGAAAACTGAGCACACAGTGAGCAAGAAGCACCCTGAAACTGGTCAGAGATCAGAGAATTCATTGCATAATAAAGCAAATTTGGCAACAGGATCTTCCACATGTTGGGGTTAAAGGTTAGGGTTACTCAGCACATTACTGTATTGGTCGCCACTGTTTACAAAAACACTCAAAAATGATTCCTCCTTTCCTCGAAAATGTCAAATTATTCCCTGTATTTGGTCAGATAACTCCCTAAAGTAATACTACTACTAATACGAAGCTTTATTTTGAGTCCTGACATGACTGTTGTGTGTGTGTGTTTTCTAGTTTCAGCAGGAGGAGGTGAAGCTTGGCGGAGCTGCTATGTCTCTGTCGGCCGACCTGAGCTGCCTGCAGGGCGGCAGAGGAGAGGAGCGTGAGGAGGCGCTGGCCTCGCTGGAGAAGCAGCTCATCTGCCCCATCTGCCTGGAGATCTTCAACAAGCCGGTGGTGATCCTGCCCTGCCAGCACAACCTCTGCAGGAAGTGTGCCAACGAGCTCTACCAGGTCTGACACATGCTGTGGATGTGCATGCACTGTGTGTTTATGTGCACACAGCTCTGCGTATGTCTGCTGCATGTGCACCAACACACTCATCTGTCACCGTGTGCAGTTAATAGCAAAGGACAGCAGCGCGTTGTTCACAACACACACATGCATAATACAAAGCCCACACAGATGTGAGTGTGTGTGGTGGATTATCAGCGTCTAAACTTGGACGTGTGGATGTTTCACCGGTTTGGTCATGCTGGCTCCAGGAAAATCACCTGTCCCATAATTACTGCTATTGTTGTGTGTGTGTGTGTGTGTGCGTGCGTGCGTGCGTGTGTGTATGTGTGTGTACTTGTATTGTTCTTACTGTGGGGACAATAAAACAGGCACAAAGGCCAAAATAATAATCAAGCAGATTCATCTAATAAACAGCACTGTAAAAAATGAATGTTATGGCTTTTAACTGATTTTTTAAAAAACGATTTTCTGTTATTTTAAAGATTTTCCTTGGTTCTCACAAAATCACAGGAAAAAAGCATCAATTCATAAAATAAAATAATAATAAAAAAATTTCCACATCAAAAAGATGTATTTTTACTAATGGTACTCCGTTGTTTGTTGTAGCTATATTTAAATCAACTAAAAATAGCATTATTTATTAAATTTATCATTTTTGAACATTACAGTAATCCGCCGATTTTTAGTCTATTTTTTGGCAGCCTCGCTGACAGATTTTCACAATTTTTTTAGCAGTGATATGAGCGAAACCAGAAGCAACAAACTGAAAAATCAATATTTCACCTTCCTAATAGAAAAAAACTAAGCAACAGCAATGGCAGTCCCCATCCTACAAACCTCTACAGGTGAGCAGAGTCCACAGTATATCTCTATACATGTCTCCTATTTGAACAGTTTATACACAGCCTGCAGTTCAACCGAAGAGACAATTAATTTTGTCACGTGACTGTCGGTCACAGCTAAGTCATTTTCTATGTGAAACGCACCACGTTGCACGCTTATTGCGTTGTCGCGTGTTTCGAGCTGCGATCCGGTGCGTCTCCCTGGAGCTGCCCGCAGCTCATTTGCATAAAGTAGACATGATGTGTACTTTATGCAGATTTGGTTCAAATGTCTAAACTAGCCGTCGCTGAACTAAAACGAGGACAAACTCTGCAACTGCACAGCTTATTTCTTGCCTCAAGTGCTTTTAGATATACTTTCTGCTGAACTGTTATTGTAATAATAGAGAAAGCTGGTCCAACGCATCTACCAGACTGAAGCTCAAGCGCTGTCAGTGACCACGTAGCGACCACAAGTGACCCGCCCACCAAGCGGGTGATTTTCAGATGTGACACATTTACATGCGAGAAAAATGGATCCTGTGGATATGTGCCATTAACTTACGGATGTACGCGGACAAAGTGGTTAACAGTGAACCAGCAGGTGTAACCAAGTGAACAGGTAAAGAAAATGCCAATAATGTTTTAACGCCACAACATGCTATTTCAGTGAGAACACAGTTTTTATGACCACAGTTAAAGCAGAACTCAGCATCCCTGACATCTGTTCTCTGTAAATGTCTGATAAATTGTATTATTATTCTTCTGCACAGTATTGTTTATGTATTAAGAAGACATTGTAGTCCTGCAGTGCCACCTTGTGGTCTGTTCCGCTTTTATTTTGTTAAGCGCGCGTTTCTTCTTCTTCTGCGGTTTTTGTGACGCCGAACTTCCTGTTTCTTTGTCTAAACAACGTTGGGCTCACGCATCGTCGGAGAAAAGGTAGAAACTGTCTAAAAACAGTAGTTATACATCACATTTATTTGTTTGAATTGTATTAAGGAAAGGTTTACATTGTGATTTACCTCATTATCCTGCATTCGTAGCTCTGAACAGCGACGTGTGTGTATATCGAGCTGGAACGCATGCTAGCTGATGGCTAACACTTAAATTAGCGCCCTTGGAACGGCGGAATGAGGTATGAAAATGTTAAATATGCATTATTATCAGATGAGTTGCGTTTATTTGTGTTGGATGTGAATATGATTTATATGTGAATTGTTTGTGATACTACAGTGAGGCATTTTGTATTCTGTTTAATTCTGTAGTTTTCACGGTGTTTAGGGTACACGGTGCTTGTCGAGAGTGAGAATAAATCAACACCCGTTTGAAACTCTGCGTCTTGCTGAATGAATCCAAGGGGCCACTACATACTCTTCTGCTATTTCCAAATCTGGGTTCCTTGGTATCCACTCAGGGCTCACATGCGGAATTTAACGGCAAACAAATATGAACCCGTTCACACACCACTGAACCCATTTCATGCATAGTGTGTATGCAGTGTTGCATGTACACGTGTGATATGTGTATGTGTCAGTGTGTGCTATGTGAGATGGAAACCTAATCGACTCCACCCTCATTGTCCTGATCATGTTCTCAACCTCTGACACCGACAGGTCAGAACACACTCAGACATGAAATAAAAGACTTGCTGATCCCCACGAAAACTCTGCAGTCCTCACCTGACCGCCTGCTGTTTTCCACCTTATAGTAAAACACAACTGCAGCACATCTCAGCCTGCCGTCGTCTTCACTCTTGCTCAACTCTTAACAAATAACAAGCAGTTTGGTTTCAGGCGGAGCTACAACCATAAACGCCTCCTTCAGTCAACTCAAGATCAGTAAAACACAGATTCAAATCAATATGTGTGGTTTAATATTAACACAAATTCACTGCTGGCTGCAAAAAAAGACCTGCACCTCTTTGGAAACAGAACCACTATGGCTAGAAGTAGAGAGAACTTACAAATGTCTATAATAGCATAAATTATAAGAAAGAAAAAATTTAATAGGATTTTTTTTGTGATTTATTTTACAAAAAAATGGTAAAACCTGTCGTCAACATGTGCAATATTTTTCTACATTCCCACAAGTGTAACCAACGCTTACATTCAGAAGTTACTGTGCATGTATTTGGAGATGCTAAAAAAATAAAAGGCCCAGATATGAGATTTTTTTTTAATGAGACATGTACAGTGAAATGATTTTGACAAAATGTTATGACTTTAGTCTTAGATTTATTTATTTTTTGTTGAGTTTTTTTTTGTCACCAATTCTTTCTGTTTTTATTGTTTCTGGCTCTGATAAATAGTGGAAATTTGGTGAATTTTTTATTTTTTTTTTAAAAGAAAGCATGCATTTAAGAGTTGTTTTGGGGTTGGGAGGGTTAAATATGTACTCCAGTGAACTGCACATGGACACAACTGTAACTTGTAAGACTGAAACCTGATATATCCAGATTTTTATTGTGTTGGTAAAATTTCAGAAAACATTTTTCATAACAACTTATTCTTGTCTTTCAGTGACCTCTGGTAAATACATGTCTTTCAAAGTGCATTTTGAACTGTTGGTTAAAGTCTGTGTTCATGAGGTAACTGATGCTTTAGAAAGTTCCTCCTTCTATCAATTATCAGTTTTGGGGTTTTACAATTTTGGGGACACAGATTTAAGATATGACGTATTTTTATGCACATCTTTAAGTATTGCATCAGAAAAAGTCAATGTAAATTGAAACAACAAAAAACTGTTTTTACATTTGCTTGTGGTGGTTTTTGACTTATTCTACAAATAATTCATGTTGGAGGTAATTCCTGAAGACTCAACTCCTTTTTTTTCTCCTGTAGATGCCTTATGTTTTGCCTGTTTCTTCTTGCTCTTCAGTTGTTCTCCAATGGCAAACAACTGGTTTCGTTTATGGCTTCTTCTATTCTTAGCACATTAGAATTTTTGTAACTGAAAACAAATATCTGGGAATTTAAGCAGTGAGAAGCTGATATTTACTTATTTGTCAAAATTACTGACTGAATTTCAATTTAAAGTGGTTTCTTGTACATTAATAAGCCTCATTTTCCACTACGCTGTAAAAGACGGGGTTACAGTTTAGTTTTATTCATGCCTGCATGAGTGCAGACTCGTATGCCCTTAGACACTGTTATCACTCTGCATTAAGATTTATGGTGATTTAAGGTGATAATTAGAGTTCTCACTGAGCTGGATGCCAAGGCTGGACAACCCTCACTCTCTGATAGGCACGACAGACGCTGGGTTTCAGTAATTTTAAAGCCCCTTACTGGTTTTTACACCCTTACATTAGCTTTTCACTGTCTTTTAATGTGGGCTCTTACTATGGCTGCTTTTCCTGAGCTTGGAAAATTCAGTTTTACTGATTGTTCAGCTGCAGCCTGAAGTAACCTGCAGTAGAAACTAAAGCTGGATTCTTTTTTAGCCTTAAGAGTGATTCAGGTTTTTAATTTCATCTTATTTTACTTACAGCTGCTTTTGTTTCAGTTGATTCATTTGTTTCAAAATGTCTTAACCCCAAAGGCCTCCAGTGGGTTTGAAAGGCATGTTATTTTTCAAAAAGTTGTCAAAATGACACCATTTATAGGAGCAAGAAACTGTAAAAACAGAAAGATTTATTACATTTTCAACTTTCCAACGAAGCTTGAACTACTTGAACCTGTGATGATAACTCACCACAGTCACTTTTTTTTACATGTCTCTTTAAAGAAAAAATGTAGAAAACCAAAAATATTCTGTACTCTTTGGCACAACCAACAAGCCACTTAACTGATTCAGCTGTGACAAAAATTCTGGATCCTTTCAGCTGAACTGCAGGCAGTGTTTCCACAGAGCAGATAGGTAACAAGTATGGAAACAGGTTAACAATGCATGTAGTGAAGTATCTGGATCATTTCAGAATTGGAGGACATTTGGGCTTCAAAATTTTTGAAAAATAAACCTTTTACAATTTTCTGCTACATACTCATCAATAATAGGTAATAAACTATCAAAGGCTTGATTAACTCGGCTTACACATCAATGGCACCATTTTTATTCCATGTTTTATTTGTTGTTTGCTAGCCCTACTCTAATCACAGTAACAGGGTTGCTAATCCATGCTAATGTTAGCTTTTTCTCAGGAGTAGAAGTTGGATATTTAGCTAGCTGTTACTGCTGACCAAGAGGACAAACTGACTGATGGAAAACAGTCAAAAGAATTTATTTTTCCCTGATAATATGCATTACAGGTTGCATGAGCTGGAGTGAGACGTTCAATCAAGGCTGACAATGTTATGAAAATATGAAAAATAGAAGAGAGGACATAGCTTTGTTCTACCCATTCTTTTTGGAAAACTGTTTAATTATGTTAATTCCAGTGTATCATGTGATTCACTCTTTTCTTCTTCTACCAGCTAAAAATGTTATGCTAACAGGGTTGTGGGACACAAGTTCCATGCACAATAGTTATTATTTAAAATATTATGTTGATTTAAAAAAGTCATTAATGAAACGAAACAAACGAATGAAAGGACATTAATGAAAATAACAAAATCAAAAAGAGATTTAACTTTCATTTTAACTGCTTTATTTGAGATTCAATTTGGTCATCAGAGGGGTGGGACAGGGAAAAAATGGCATTTTAGGGGGAACTCCAGACTTATTTGATATTTTAAAAATATTTTCAAACATTCTTTTCTCCTAGTTTTTTATTTTTTTTAATTTGTTGGACAGATAAATTTACCCAACAACTGCATGTTTTAGTATTTTCTACATGGATTATTTGAAATTTGAAGGGTGGGATGTAAAATGTCCTCCAATTGTGGAATGAGCCATCTGTATGATGTGGAATAACTGTTTTTTAGTATTGGTAACACTTGTGGGTATATGAACAAATGTGATTTACCTGTTGCTATTTTTAAAAAATTAATAATAACCGTATTATGCTGGAGGTAAACTCTTTGATATCTTTTGTTCAATGACCTGAATAATGGCCAGGTTGAGCTAAAGGTATTGATCCTCCACTGACAAACAACCTCAAATTTAACCCATGTCTCTCTCTTTGACTCGTGTTTCCATCAGTTCCAGTCGAAGCCGCTCTGATCCCAGTCAGGCCCAGCAGCAGCTGAGGATTATTAAAGGCCACTATTTCAGGAAGCTTCGCCCCTCTAACCTCCCAACAGTCTCTCTGCTCATCTGTCCTTTTCTTCACTCGTCCGTCTGTCTCTCTGTCTCTGTTCCCCCTTTGTCTGTCTAACCATTCATGTTTCTGTCTTGTTGTCTTGTTGAAGCACCACCGTCCTGCTGCAGGTCTCAGTTATTTAGTGAGAATTTAAACCCATGAGTTTGATGAGAGTCACATTCTGTGGTCTGCATGTTTTTCTAGCTATCGTGACCCACAGTCCTCTGCGCAGTGGAAAATGCATCACATGTCAGTGTGTCTGTGCTAACATAAACAAGTTTCAAATTGTGATATTATGACAAAGTGCTATGTCCCAGTTGTTTGTTTGTTCATGCAACACTGTCTACCTGGTAAGAATGAACTGAACTGTTTCAGATTTGCTGTACTGGTCTGTGAGCAGCAATCCTTAGTAACAGATTAACTCAGTATGAAGACCAGGAGCAGTCAGATAGATACAGCACCCATCTTACTCTGAAACCAGTAATTGTCATTTTGGCATTATTGGTGGTGTGTGAAACAAAATAAAAAATTCTTACGTGCTTGTCAGTGGACTTTGAAAGTGGTGGTAGGTGAATTTTTCTTTTGGCTAAGTATCTCTGAGCGCTTCAAGGCTTTATGTCGCGCAACATTGTAAAGTT
This sequence comes from Amphiprion ocellaris, assembly GCF_022539595.1. NCBI lineage: Eukaryota > Metazoa > Chordata > Actinopteri > Pomacentridae > Amphiprion > Amphiprion ocellaris. The sequence goes on from NC_072773.1 coordinate 16,623,885, forward strand.
ATTATTAATAACATCACTTTAATGTGATAATAATAGAATCTAGCATCTAAAACAACATTACACTTTTGATTAACATATAAATGACATAAATAATAGGCCAATATATAACTGAGGAACTTTTGAAGTCCATGAGATATATCTTGCAAGTAAAATAACTCTTGTCTTTTATTCCAGATTTTCATTATGATCTGGACTTTACAAATTCCATAATTATTTATTATGGAAACAATCACTTATTAATTAAAAATGCCTGGATATCACTAAAATGTCAACTAAATAACCATCTGAATTTAATAACAACCACCTTCTAATTAGCTTAACAATAATAAAATGAGCCTATTCAAAAAATATTTTGATTGTGTTCTTTTTTTAAGTTGAGATAATCATGACGGATAGTTCTTTCTTGGCAATATATCAAATTTTACATGGAAATTAAATTGTGTCTGTGTCTGAGAAATCACATTCAACTAAGTTACCCATTACAACTAACTATAAGTTTTAAATGTTGCTCTCTTCACCTACAGTGTCTCCCTATGAGTTTTTAAAAGTATGACTAAATCTCCAATCATTCACAGTAATTTACTTTTCATTATTAATTAAGTTTAATGAGATCTTTAGAGGCTCCAGCCAGCTGCCACATTAATAAGGTCAGCAGAGGTTTCTGTGTTATTTAGTCTTTATTTACAGACTAGGAGGGTAAACAGAGGTCATTCAGTGTGTGTGTGTGTGTGTGTGTGTGTGTGTGTGTGTGTGTGTGTGTGTGTGTGTGTGTGTGTGTGTGTGTGTGTGTGTGTGTGTGTGTGTGTGTGTGTGTGTGTGTGTGTGTGTGTGTGTGTGTGTGTGTGTGTGTGTGTGTGTGTGTGTGTGTGTGTGTGTTTTTGTTGGACAGTGAGCAGGGGGGGGGGTTTCCTGTCTCATTCTTGCCTAGTAACTCATCCTGAAGCAGGTCTGACTTCACAAGTTTGGAAGATTTCTCTGATTCTCAGAGGCAGATGAACAATCCTGCTGCTAATGAATTCCCAGCATGCAGCTGTGCTGTATGATAGCAAACAGGAAGTGTTAGGTGTTAGCAGCCATAGATGGATTGTGAGAATAAACAAGTAAAAGATCTCGAAACCCATTCATTCTGAGAGGAAAACCCATAAACTCAACAGAAATAACTATAAACATGTCATTTTTGCATCTACTTGCATTAATTTCTTGTCTCTGTTGATTTTGTGTCTATGTGTAGTCATTTTTGCATTACTTATTCTGCATGTCTTTGAGGATGTTTTGCATCTCTTTGTTGTTGTTTTGTGTGTCTTTGTCTCTGCTTTCTATCTTTATGGTGTCATTTTATATTGATGGTCATTGTTTTTTCATGCCATTTAGGACACATTATCTCTTTACTGTCATTTTGTATTTATTTGAGGTGATTTTGCATGTCTTTGTTGACATTTTGTGTCGTGTAGTTATTTTGTGTGTTTTTTTTTCTTCATTGTCTTGTTTTACATTTCTATGAAATTGCTTGTCATGTCTTTGGGGACATTTTGTGTCTATGAGGTGATTTTGTGTCTCTGTAGGCTAATTTTAAATCAGTTTGTGATTGTTTTCCTTGTTTTTGGAAACTTCTGTATCCTTCAGATGATTTTGCATATCTTAATTATTGTTGTACATCTGTTTGTAGTTGTTTACTGTCTTTTAACCCACTTCATTGAGTTTCCAAAAACAAATATGAAGTCACTTCATTCATAGGTTCTAGGTAAGGAACCCCCTGATGCTCTTAATCCCTGAGTCCCAGTAGGCCTGTTGAGATCAGGCAGTTGTGAAGATTGATGTTATTTACATTATTTTCTTTCTTGTTTTTTTGTGTCCAGCCATCCCTGTTCCAGGCTCGGACCACCATGCTGGTGAACAGCGGTCGTTTCCGCTGTCCGTCCTGCAGACATGAAGTGGTGCTGGATCGTCACGGAGTCTACGGCCTTCAGAGAAACCTGCTGGTGGAGAACATCATCGACGTCTACAAACAGGAAGTCAGCAAAGCCATCGCCACGAGGTGAGGAGAGACAACAAGGGCAATTATGACTGTGATATTAAATACACTTTCACAGGTATTTAACGATTTCTTATTTGCTTCTCTCCAGCCCCATCCCTCTTCCTCCTCCACCTCCAACTCAGGTGACATGCTCAGACCATGAGGGTGAAAAGGTGAACATCTACTGCCTCACCTGTCAGGTGCCCACATGTTCTCTCTGCAAAGTGTTTGGGGCTCACCAGACCTGTCAGGTGGCACCTCTGACAGACGTCTACCAGCAGCAGAAGGTATTTTATCCACTCTAAAGCTCCATGTGTGAGGAATAATATGGTAAAAGGATTAAAACAGTTTGTGATGTTTCAGTACCTTATACAAGCTATGTTCCTGCTACAACATGTGAATTAACTTGAGGAGATAAGTCTAATTCAACATGGGATTCCCAATAATCATGTTGTTATTATTAAGTAATTTTACCCTCTGAATTACAGACAGTTTCTAGGTGTTTTTTGTAGACAGCATGGTGTTCCTCAAGGATGCGTTCTAGGTCCTCTTTTATTTTCTACACATGCTTCCTCCAAGCAACATTATTAATCACTATGATGTCAAATATCACTGGTACATGGTTACTATACATAACTTTTTGTCATATGATTGTTACAATAATGGGATTTTAATGACATATTGCGACTTTAAGTAGAGATTAGATTTCACATGATTAGTTTCTGAACCATCAGACAGATGAAAATCCCATGATTTTCTCTGTTTATATAGCTTCATGCTGATAAATGGTGTAATTGGCATTTTTTTAAAGGTGGATCTTTTAAAACGTACTGGCAGGTTTTGGAATTCAAATGGTAAAGGGATATATCGATATGCTCTAAAAGCTTTTTAAATCAGTCTGTCCTCAAGTCACAGCTTGTGTGCAAAACTGCTTCCACTTAAGTACAGTATATTTTACCTTTAAAACACTGAAGCCACACTACAAACGATTAACAGTAGTAACGTCACGCAAGTATTTACAATGGTGAACGAGTGAATATTAATGGTTTAATGAAATACAATTTTTAAATAACTGATCATCATTTTGTTTTCCAGGATAAGCTGAGTGAAGGAATCAGCTCTCTGGTGGCATTCAACGACAAAATCCAGGCTCTGATCAACGAGGTGGAGGAGACCTGCAGAACTGTAGAGGTGTGTGTGTGTGTGTGTGTGTTTGATAATGGTAACAAATGGTGAAAATATCTGGCAAACTTTGCTTTTCAAAAAAAGCCTAAAATCATGTTATTCCTTTACTCCATCTCCAATAGCATTTTTTCTTGATATGCTTTAAAAAAATTCTTCTGTTAACATTTTTTCGATTTATCCCCCTTAGATGAAATTAAAATAAATGTATTTTTCGAGTAAGTGATGATAAGAAAAGTGTGATTTCACCAGCATGGATATAGTGAATATTTACCTGACCTGACTGATCAGCTGTTTCTTTCGTTGTGTTCGCCTCTGGACAGCAATAAACATTGCTGAAGCTAGATGACATGAAAGAATTACTCCAACTTTCCAGAGTAAAAACTGTTTTTGAAGACCTTTCTCCATTTCTCTCGTAGATCTCCAAAGTAAAGTGTTATAGATACTGTATTTAGTCCATGTATTGTGTGAAAACACTCAACATGCCTTTGGTTTTGTGCACTAATCTTCTCTCTCGCCTCCACAGGAGAATTGCAAGACTCAGAAACTGAGTGTCTGTGACAAGTTTGACCGCATGTTTTCCATCCTGGAGGAGAGACGTAAGGTCAGACATTGATCCTCTCATTTACTGTTTTGTATCTTTGATGAGCACAGTGCAAGTTAAGCAGACACACTGACTGCTTTACTAGTTGTAGCAATAACAGCAGTAATACTATAAACTATTGGCAATATTTGCAGTAGAAACAGCAGACAAGAGTGTATAAATAAAGCATTCATGTGTGCATGGACTTTATTATTTTGCAACAACACTATTGTTTATTTTAAAAATCATATTACAAAATGTAGTAGGACGACGGTTTTTGTGTGCTTTTGGAGCTAAAATGTTCTTACCATCATCATCACTATTTTATCATCCTCTCTGCTGTGGTGCTTGGTTGGTTTTTGTACATTTCATATTGAACATGGTGTTCCTCAATGAAGTATTCTAGGTCCTGTTCTCTTTTCTTTACATGTTCTTCCTATGAGCAACATTAGCAGCCATCATAATGTCAGATATCACTGCTACGTGATCACTGTACATCACTTTATACATCTGTTTCACTAGACAACCCCGGTTCTTTGACTACTGGACAATAATTTTTACATAAAATATGCAAATATTTTATGTACAAGTTACTGCAAAATATTATCATCGTTGTTAATTATTGGTATTGTCACTCTGAAGGTGATGACACAGCGAATCAGCTCTGAGGAGGATGAAAAAAGAAGCCACATCCAGGCGCTGGTGCGTTGCTATGGAGACAGTGTGGACGCCAATAGCAAGTTGGTAGAGAACGCCACCAGCAGCATGGAGGAGCCGGACATGGCGGCTTTTGTTCAGGTGGGCAGCACCTCTTTCTTATAAGTGTAGCTGCAGTGGACAAAGGGTTTTAAAGAAAATATCCAATTTTTAAAAAAGAGTTTTCTTTTAGTCCATCTTTTCTTTACTGTATGGTTGATGGTTCTGTATACATCATCCAGAATAACAGTGAAGATCTGCCAAGAAATGTCAAAGAAAAACATGTTAAGAAACAGGAATCCCATAACATTCAAAAAATGAAAAACTCATGAAAGTAACAACAAATGTCTGAAATAATGTTTTCAACTGTATAATTTTATGGCCACACTTTGTAAAAGAACAAATTATTATTTGTAAAAATGTAGATTTTTGATGTGGACATTAAGTGCAGTTTGAGCCTGTTCTTTTTTTTCATAGTCAACAAGGAAACTTTTTTTTTTTTTAACTTTTCTGTGATTTTGCAAGTTATTATCAGTAATTTAACAAAACAAGGAATATCTGTAAGATGACACTTGCAAAAATGACTCATCATTTTACAGTCCTTTATAGAGATATTTTTTCTTTCAATACCTGCAAGCACCTGTGAAATAAATATGTTGTTGATTTAAGTATAGAATGTATAATTTTATGGTGATACATTGCAGAAGAACAAATTACCATTTGTAAAAATACAAATTTTTGATTTCCTCGATTTTACTAGTTATTGTCTGTAATTTAACAAAGCACGGAAAATATTTTTTAAAATGCAGTATATTATTTTAAAAATGCAGCTCATGTCCTATAATTCTGAATGATCTGTTTTTCTCTTTTGTTGTCATCCTGTCTTCAGAGTTCAAGAGAACTACTCACAAAGTAAGTGCTGGGAAAAGTAAATTTACATTATCTTACTGATTTTAGTTGTGTACTTTAATTGTAAAATTAATTATTTGTTTAATTTAGCTCTTTCTTTCCCCTCCACCCGTCTTCTCTGACGTCAGAGTGGTAACAGCGACCAAGTCCTGCCCATCTGAGACGCTGAAGTCAGGCTATGAGAACCTGAGCCCCTACAGATTTAACTTCAGCACACAGGAAAGAGCTCTGAATAGCATTGACTTCATCAAAGGTGAGATCAGACAACACTGCTGGAGAAACAGCTTTATTTTTAAAAGTTACTGATTTAGAACTGGGCTGAACTGACATCACAGTCAAGGAAAACCCAATCTGACATTTTAAAATACAAAGATATAAATGTAAAGTTGCTACCTCCATCTGCAACAACATTTCCAATGATACTTACCTCCAAAAATGCTTAGGATGTTAAGTTTTTAAAATACACTTTTGAAAATGCGAGCTGTGCTTGTAAAGTCTGAACTGTAAAGCTGTCTGCCAGAAATGAGGGTTTGGATGTAATACAAACTAAGTAACTATATCTGTTAAGGGTGTTTTTGGATTTAAGGTCTGAGTCCAATCCAAAAATAGTTGGTGGCTGCAGTAGATAAATAACCAGTGAGTTAGATCTTTCCCTGTCTAACATGCAGAATATAAACTGAAAGGTTTATTGTTCTGTCCCAATAGGTCAGTTTGCCCACATGCTCCTTTTCCATTAGTTAGCCTCAAAGGAAGGTCATATATTCATATACATTTATAGCTCACATCATAGGAGGTGTGATCAAGAAGTTCCAATACTGCACCAATAAAAATAAAGCAACGGATCTAAATCCAGTCGCCATCAGAATAGCTTCCTTGTGCAGCTATGCACCTCTCACAGAGCTCCTGCCACACTTGGAATACTATGAAAACCATCACCAACCATAGCCATTATCACTGCACATTATTCCCCTACATGTGAGCCAGTTGGGACCTCTTCTATGTTCTATAGGCCAGAAGGCAAAGTTATTGTCCATTCTGATTGATTGTCATTGATTAACAGAAAGTAATTCCAGTAACGTTGTCGATGTCTTGCAGTCGTGTGAATAAGTGAATGTAAAATCGATAAAGGAGTTTTCACCCTGGAAATATACAAAACAAAGCTTTGTAACATGTAAAAGTACTGACAGAGTTTATTTAACCCAAACCATGATCCATTTCTAAACCTAACCAAGTATTTTGATGTCCGAGCGTAACCAAAATCCAACTGAGAACACAAGAGAACACAAAGTGAAAAATGTTGAGCGAAAATGAAAGTTAAGATTAGTGAAAAATAATACTGTAATAATAGTCTGAGAGGGGACTCAAACTCAAGTCTCCTTGCTGAAAATGCTCCAACTCACACCACCTCCAACCACCTCTCCAACCTCCAAGTGTGGACATTTGTTCTTCTTTGCAGGTGCAAACATCATCGCTGTAAATGAGGTGATGACACATCACCAATAAATGGGGTGATAGCTGTTGACAGAGCCTCCTAGAAGGTGAAGGAGGTTCTTATTAGCCCATATATATGGAAATGATGTGCTGTAATAACACTCATTGAATGGCTCGGTAATCTACGATGGTCATTTGATATCCTAAACTGTGTCTAAACAGCTTTAATTTTATCTAAGGGAAGAGGATGAAGTCGCAAACAGCCAAATTTAGCAAGTAGGACAGGTGGAGAGCGATGGTTGCTGTGACAGGGTGGATGCCATATAACCGGTGTTTAGGTCATTTGTGCCAAATGTTCTTCCTCACACATCTTTGAATGTTACAGTAGAACAGTGTGACTGTCCAATTCCTGGGCACGAATTCACGGTGTACAACCATATAAATGTTGAAGACAACTATTTACATGGTCCTGGTGCTCCTAAGCTGATGTTCCTTCTACTGTGTTGGAAACTCCACAGTGAAAACTGCTGTTTCTTCTCTTGTGGTAGCTGCAGACCTACCTCTTGTCACCACTGATGATCTTCCCATGAAGGTTGGATCATCCAGCTGCTGACTGACACAGAATGTGATGTTTGCTGTTTGTGATCCATGTAGAAATAACAAATGTGCAAAAACACCTGTACCACAGGTCCTAATGCTGATTTTTTGTTATCATCCTAACTGATGACAGACTGATGACTGTTCGCACATACTGCATGCACATGATGGTAACACTCAATGTGCACACACAACATGAACAGAACCTTTTGAAGGGATGTCTGATACAGAGATTGAGGATTACTTCAAGCTTTTAAATGTCAAATAAAGCACAGTGCAAGCACACATTCAGTATCTTTCTGTTTCTTTGTCTCTAATCAGATGTGGAGGATGTTCCTGAAGAACCAGAGGTGGCTCCAGAACCAGCGGAACCCAAAGAACCCTTTATCCAGAACATAGAGCCAAAACAATACCAGGAAAACTCAGTGCAGAACCTGGAATCTGTTGTAGAACCAGTTAAAGAGTCGATTCCAACAGTGATATCTGCACCAGTGGAACCGGCCCTGATTGAGCTGGCTCCAGGATTGGTGAGGGATTCTGTGGAACCTGCTGGGGAGGTTGCACAGCTGGAGGCTGATGACCCAAATGATGGAAGATCAGGCCTGATTAAAGTGGAGAAGCAGGAGGAGGAGAAATTGGAGGCGGAGAGATGTCCAGCTCCTGATCTGGTTAAAGAGGGAAACATCTGCCAACACCAGGAGGGAATGAGCACACAGCAGGTACTGAACCACACCCACTTTAAAGAAAATCATCTGAATCTACTCGTATTTGTTGTTTTAGATAAGACCTTACATGTGCCCCAACATAATAGTTCAAAATCTAAATCATTTCCTCCTGTTAATTGATAATTATTTGGCAGCTAATCTGAGATTAACAATTTAGCTAATGTTGGTAGGAAATTAATGTATGAAGTTAAATATGTGAAAATGAACAGATCTTCTTTCAGCACATTTTTAGATACTAAAACTCCTCATCTCTCCTTCAACCTCAAACCTGACACTTATCTCTTTCTGTAAAGGATCGAGGAGCCCATTAACTACATTTTGTGTATGTTTGTACGGTTACATCTTTGCACAGTATTTTGCTTTTCATCCACACTGGTCTCAGTTCATTCCAGTGAACCTTAAAAATCCTCTCCTGAGGACTATAAATTTGCAAAGAACCCATCACAGTAAGCAAATTGTGAAATGTATGTTTAGGAAATAATAAAATAGATAAATAAAATGTTATCATTATTGTATTATAATGTGGTACTGCTGTTACATTTAAACACCTGAACAAATCTGGCCTTAAACACAGCAGCAGCAGGAAAACCTCTCAAAACAGCTTAGAGAAGCCGTTGCACACGAGAAAATAAAGAGCCCATACTCTTTGTTTTTGGGTTACTCCCTTTCATAAGTATGTTGAAGCCACTTGCTGTGTCTGTAAAAGACCAGCAAAGTCCACGCTGAAGGGAGTTATTTTCTTCCACAGAAGACACTGCTTAATACACTGTTACATTCAGTTCCAATCAAAGATTCACTAAGTCGTTCAATCATTGTTTTTTCAGCTGTAAACTGGCCCATATGAGCATTGTTTATGACTGTTTCTGAGTTATAACATCACAATTATTTCTGTGGCTTTTGTGGTCTTTTATTTTGCTTTTAAGTTAGAGGTTACATTTGTTTTCAGTGCTATCAGGCACAAGGAAGAAACTTCATTGGTAAAAACTATTTCATGAAAAAAAAAGTTGTGTTAAAATGTGTCTGTACGTGTACAATGTGAACTCAGGACATTTGTAAGTCATTGCTGGAATGAACCAAAGACCAAAGCTTTTTGGTAGGATGAAAATTAATTTTTAAAAAAATCCATTTTTTTTCTCTTTTGTTAATGGGCTAAAATGTTCTAAATGTTCTGTATGGCCTTTTCACTGTCCTCCTTCCTTCACATATCAGTGTGAAGGAGGAGAAAGACAAGCTGTTGAAGACATGCAGATGAAGGAGGGAATGGATGCAGCGTTTTACCCTGGCTGGCACAAAGCAGGTTGCTGGAACAGAGTTAGTCCTGCCCTATATGCGCCTGAAGAATCCCAGCCAACAGAGCAGACCATGTGCTCACCACAACCACCTGGAGATTCTTTTATGGGGCCTGAACCAGAGATCGAGGCTGAAAGTGGTGCTCAGGTTATATCAGAACCTCAAATTCAACCTCCATGGATTCAGAATTCACAGCTTCTGTCTGAATGTCAGGTTCAGAACCAGCAACAAAGCAGGTTTGACCATGAACAACCTCCCCCAGGATCTGAGCTCTTCCCCAACCTGCAGCCCCAACAAGCCCCAGTTTCCATTCATCTTCATGCTGAGTCTTTCATAGTTCATTCTCAACCCTCACAGCACTCAGAGAGTCAATTCCACCCTCCCCTTGATGAATCCCCATCTCAACCGCAGAAGATCCCTGCTTTCATTTCTCTTCCTGTTGTGCGAATAACTCAGCAGACGGCAGGAGAAGCTGATATAACTGAGGAGGAAGATGAGGAGGAGGAGGACATGCAGGGCTGGGTGTGTCTACCATGTGATAAAGGTTTTAGCTTGGGATTTGGTAGTTGTGATCTTGGAGATGATGGTTCCTCTGACAGTAATGGATGCACGTCGTCCATAACACTGGAGGAGACTGGAGGTTTTTCAGAAATGGACAACTTTAAGCTCAGTGAGAAGAAAAAGAGAAGTGAAGATATTTTAGCTGTTAAAGGTGCTTCAGAGTTTAAAGAAGGAGCTCTGGGAGAGGCTGAGATGACACATGAAGGGTCTGATGAAAGAAGCGGGGCGTTGGGGAACCATCTCTCTGAATTAGAGAAGGACGCTGTGGCTATTAGGGAGCATAGTTTAACAAATGACAGTTTGGATGTGGGAGATGATGATGTGGAAGGGACAAATAACATACATTTTACAGCTGGTGGTTTAGGGTTTACAGAGGTCAAAAATGCAGATGGAGAGAACAGCAGGAAGCCTGATAACTTTAACCCCAATATGGAAACAAGTGCTGCTGAAACTGAAGAGAAAATAACCTCCTGTGTCTCTCTCCAGGTCAGTGTCATCTGGTTTTACCTCCATCATCATCATCGTCGTCATTACCATCGACCAGACTCTCACACTGTTCACCCACCTGCTGATGTGGCTACACCTCCACACTGTCTTACTCTCTCTCTTTTTTTTGCAGAGTCCCTTTTGCAACTTGGCTGCAGCTACTTCAGAGCTTTCATTTTGTTTTTTTTGTGTTTTGTTGCGTTGGAAAATGAAATGGGAATAGAAAGGGAGGAAGGAGGGATGAAAACAGTTTTAAAATCTAAAAAGTCACGTTTGACTCCCTCTTTCCTTCCTCCATTACCCAAAGTTTTCCATGTTAGTCTTTTTTTTTCTTGCAGCACCATCTGCCTATGTCACTGTTTCTTCCTTTTATCATCCCACGTCTTTTCATCTCCTCTTTTCTCATCACATTTTGCCTCATTTCGTCTCCCCCATCTCCCTCCTGTGTTCACCATCGTCCTCCTTCATCCATCCCTCCATCTCTCTGCAGGCTGTCACTCTGCTCTTCTACCTGCTGGCCTTCCTGGTCATCCTGCAGAGGGTGTGGGCTTACATCGGCTGCTTCATTTGCACATGAGAACACCAGCAGGAGACACACATCACCACTGCTGCACAGCTCAGGTATACACATCTGCCGGCTCCACCTCACAGTGCTGCTGAATGCTTTTATTTTGAAAAACAGGAGACTCTACGAAAGATTTCTGGATTTAGTAGTCCAGAAATGTCACTGTCTGCAAGTATATATATGCCATTAAGCCCTATAAAACGTTTCTTTTTAGCTAACTTTGCCACAATCACTGCTGTAATAACTACTACTTCCTAAAACACTGAAAAGAAGAAACATGCTAATACAATTCTGAATGTACATTAAAAGAAATCAATAAATTTATACGAAGATATCTGACTTGTCATGACTAATTTAGAGGGATCCTTAGACTGAAATTAAGTCACTGTCATCGCTGTTATTTGTATAGCACATTTAAAACAACGGATATTTTACCTGAAAGGCATTGAAATAGAGCATTAAAATTTCTACAATTTACCCGACTATTTCAAATATTCAGATTAAGATGCAGCAATATACAATTTTCTGAACAAATTCTAAAAAAAAGCAAGGAGGTAAAAGTAAATAAGTAAGTAAAGTTAAAAGCAGGGCAAATGTTTTATTCTGAATGCAAATAAAATAAAAACAACTCCCCAAGTGTTTTACTCTTGGCTCTACTGACACCTTGTGGTAGAACTTTTTAATTACAGTTCATGTTTAACAAAAGGCCAAAGTCAGCAAAGACAAGTTAACCTAATCAACTAAAAATCCTGATCACATATTGGTAGTTTTTGTTGGATTTAAATTTATAAAATGAGAATGTATATAGTATTAAATTCTTATTCAAACCTCTTTTAACCAACACCAACATCACCAACGGAAGCTTTTGCATGTTGATTTACATTCTTAAAGTTTATTGTGAAGGCACACTAATAAGTAGAGAGCTGCCTCCTTTGAGAATCACTGAAGAATTTTTTGAAAACGGCTTTCTGTTTCCTCATAATAACTTTCATTCCCTTGCAATATTTTTGTGTTTCCTCAAAAATTAATTTTGTGGTCCATCACAAAAGTACACAATCGTGTTCCCTCGCAATACTTTGGTGTTACCTGGTAGGATTTTTTTGTTCCTCTTGTGTTCCCTTACAATGCTTTTGCATTAACTCACAACAAATTTTTCATTCCTTTGAAATAACTGTTGTGTTTCCTTGCAAAAAAATTGTGTGTTCCCTCATAATAATTCAATTCAGTTCAGTTCAACTCTATATCGCGCCAACTCACAACATATGTCTTCCAGTAGGACTTCTTATAGTTAGGTAAAGATCTTACGAACTTTAAACACGGAACAGAGAACCCGATTGTTGGGTTGTAGGTTTTGCGTTCCCTCACAACATGCTTTTCATTCCTTCTGATCCGTGTGAAAAGTTGCTTTGTTGGTCAAGCCCAACTATTACACACTGAGTCACTTTGGAGACACACTGCAGATGCTACAGAAAAGACAGATGATTAGACACAATGAGCAGAGACACACTTGTGTCGTCCCCACACACATAATGTTGTGTGCATTTATATACCTCTTTGATCCAGATGGAAACAGCTGCAGACGAAAATAAACCGGGTGATACAGCTTCAACTAGAAATGTGTGATCACTTTTTGGTACAACACCTGCACCTGCATGCCCAGTTGTGCATGAAAGGTCATGTGACATCCATTTTCAGCCGTGTCAACATGCATGAAGTTAAAGCTGAAATGGATGGAGAGTGTTTGCATCTTAAAACACTGTTTTAAAATAGAAACATGGTGGTGCACTTCAGTTTGGTCTCAATTTTTCACAAATCTCTTGGTGTCTGTTTCTTCCCCAGATGGAGGCTGAGACCAGGAGCTCTGCTCACCTCAGTCCTCCCCTCTCCTCCTCCTTCGCCCTCAGCGAGGCTCCTCATCGGCCCAGTTTCTGCTTCTCCTGGTTCAACCCCCTCCTCAGGAAGAAGTAGAAGGAAGAGGGAGGCATCTGGAGAGAAAGTTCTGCTGTGGAGATGAAGAAGGGCACACTTCATTCAGTCCAGAGTCAGTTTAAGCTCAATACTGATCTGGAACGTGTGTCAAAACTTACTTGTGTTTTTTTCATTGACACAGCAGAAATCCTCAGACAAATAAACATGGACGAACACAGCTTTCATCAAGTGTTGTATGATGGAGACAAAATTTCTGCTCTGGATATGATTTAATGAGAGAGATGCTGAAACTCACTGAGAATATATTGATTTTTTTTTTAAGCATGATGGCGCATTTCATAGCAGGTGTGGCAACAAAGATAGAATTTGAAATATGTAACTGTTATTGGCAAGAAGAGTGGAGGAACTGAAAGTTGTAATCACCACATATGCAAAACTTTTATCAGTTGCAATAGAAGAAGAGGAACAATCTGTTTTTCAAAAGAAGAATAAGTCTTGAATGTGATGGTGGAATGTTTACGATATCCTGGTACTGTAAGTAAGGCTGGGTGATATGGACAAAGTTTATATCCTTATTGATATAGCATTTTATTAAAGCAAAATCAGATTTTTGTCAAAGCAATATGTGGATTTCATCACGTATTTTCAGCTGTTTTGATCACTTGTTTATGAAGGGTCGATATTAGTCAGCAAGGAGACTGATAGCTGATAACTAAATCTTGGTATCAATATATAGAATAATACAAAGTCCACAACTAAACTTAATTGAAGTGCATTTGTTTTTTTATGTTGTATTAAAGGAAAACTTTTCAGCATTAATCCTTCAGTGCTGATTGGCTGTTACTGCTGATGTGTAACCAATCAGATAGTGCTGTGGCTGGGACAATGTTTGAGACTTTAACAGAGAATTTTTGTTCTATAAAGAAATTGCTTAAAAATAATCATAAACATAATCAGAAAAATGCTGAATATTGGCAATATATCGCATAATCAATAAGGCCAAACATCAGACGATCCATACACTGTAAAAAATGTCCTCTAAAAAACGATGATTATACATGTTTAGCAGATTTCAATTCAGTAAAATAATCTGATTTTACAGTCACACATTGTAAAGCAACAAGCTAAATTTGGTAACATACAGACTTTTTATATGGGCAATATTTACAGTTTTGGACAGTTTTTGTGTTTTTTAAAAAAGTAAATTGATATTTTTTTCTTTGATTTTGCTAGATATCTGTAATTTAACAAATGGGGAAATCATCTGTAAATTTTTTGATCATTTTTGAAAAGCTTAACATACATATTCATTATTTCAAATAATTGCAAATATTTGTACTATAATGACATTTGTTGCTAATTTAAATACAGTAAAAAAAAAAAACATTTATGGTCAGACATTGTAAAAGAAAGAATTACCATTTGTAAAAATACAGATTTTTGATGTGGATACTATTGACCGTTTTGGCAAAGTTTTTTGTTTATTTTGTTTTATTTTTTAGTTGTAAATTTAAGAATTTATTTCTGTAATTTTACTAGTTATTATCTGTCATTTAACAAACTAAATTGTAAAATAACAGATAATTCTTCAAAGAATTATAATTGCAAACTAAGATATAAACAGTGTGGCTTATATCTTAATTGTCACAGCGTTTTCGTCAGTTTTAGGGCAAAAATAGTAACTTTTCAAAAACAATGTGTGTGTGGTTTTAATTACTTACAATTTCTTAGTTTGGTCAAATGTGTTTCTTTGTCTAAAATTAATTTACCATTAGAAGTATGACAGACGAAGCAGAAGTTTTGGTGACTTTAATGTGGTTAACTTAAGTAAATGATAGATTTGTTTTTCTTGAATGACAACATTTTAAAACTTTAGAGGGAGCTCTGGACTGGAGACATAGTTTCAGCTGGATTAATCACTTTCACTATCACTTTTTTTCTTTGCTTTTTTTTCTTTCTTCTTTAGTTTCACTTGAAATTGCTCTGAATGTGTCATGTTTGGTACAGATATATATTTTTTAATGCCAGAGTGCACCAGAGCAGCCTTTTGTGTGCATTTAGGAATGTGTTTGACAAGCTGCTGTCTATGCAAGATGAATAGCTCAGATGAGATACTGTTTTTGCTTCATATGTTTAGAAATGTAATAAATCTGATTTTGGTCTCCTACAATATGTTTGTGTGGAGATGTGACTGTGAAGACTCACGGTCTAACACTGTAATAAATGTAGTATTTGCAGCTGTTGTTGCCAGTATTTTTGCAGTGTTACAGTCGAAATTTAATGAATGTATAACTGATTGCTGTATTTTGCAGTCGAATATCGGGTTAACTTTTGAATTTTAGACTTTAGTATACTTTGTGGAGGAATTAAGTGTTAACTCAGATTTAATGTGGCTCATCCATGTTCAAATGAAATCTGTGCCTGTGTTTGCACAAACATTAATTCAATAAATTATACTGAAAACACGCAAAAAAAATAAAAAAGCAGAAACCACAAATGCAAAAGTCCCTCAGAGGAAAAATCTCAAACCAAAATATCTCAACAACAGCTGTCTCAGTGACGTCATTAGACCACGCCGGAAACAAAATTAATTTTCCTGCAAAGACAGATACTACTTCCTGTTTGGAAGACACCCCCTTAAAATAAAAGTACAGAAAAAAAAATCTCATCTGAACCTTCAGGGCGCCATATAGTTAAAACTGAGTGTTGAAATGTGACATTTATTGGAAAGGTTTCTAACAATAATTACAACCATTTATAATCAGATTTGGAAAAGTGCAGAGTGAGTCAATATGAGATGTTAGCTGTTAAACATCCTAGATGCCATTGAAGTAATTAATCAAAATGAGATGAGTTCACATTTTAGAGCTGCAGAAGAACTTAAGTCTCAAAGCTGAATGAACTTAAAATGATTCACAGTGTACAAATGCATAATGTTCAATCTTCGTGAATGACAGAACAATATATTATTTTTACTGTTTCTATATTAGAAATTACATTATATATAATATTGGACAATTTAAACTTGGATATTTAAATTAGTCTGGCAAATCTGTATAGTATACAATACTGTAAGCTTTTAACATAAATATTAAAATTAGTGAGGTAAATTTGTATGATACATCATATTATAGATTCTTAACCTTAATGCTAAACTAATCAAGTTAATTTGTACTTTAGATAATGTTATAGAATCATAACCTTAATATTTAAATTAGTCAGGCAAATTTGTACAATAGATAATACTGTAGAATCTTAAACTTAAAATTGTTATTTGTCAGGTAAATTTAGTACAGTATTAATAGGTTCCCAAAATCTGACACTTTACAAAAAATAATAATGTATCCTCAGCAGTGTTGTTGGTAATCACTGACATGTTCTAGGCTGCAATATTTTTTTTTTTTTTTTTTAAAGAAAAGTTAATTTTTTGTATAGAATTTTTCTTTCTAAAAATATCCTGCGAAATCCTGACAATATATGAACATCTGGTAGTTATGATCAGGGAGGATGTTGGATAAATCTCAGTGAATCTAGTTCTAACTTAGTGAGAAAAAAACATCAGTAAATTATAATTTTATGCCATGTTTTTAAGCAAAAATATTTTTTTCCTTTAGGTCCTCTGTGTAACTTTTGGAAGTGACACCTAAAGGTAAACCTTATTATTCAAATTAGTCAGAAAAGTCTGTACTATATATATTGTTGCTGGGTCTAAATATTTAAATCAGTCAGGTAAATGTGTATTATACAATTCAATACATGGTCTTCAACCTAATATTTAAATTAGGTATAGTTATATAATGTTGTTGTTAGGTCTTACCTTTAATATTTAAATTTATCAGTATTATATTGTAAGATCCTAAAAGTAATATTTAAATTATGTCAATTTATGTGATAAATTATTTTGCAGGGTCTTAACCTTTACATTTAAATTATCTATATATATTTATATATATAATTTATATATATTTATATATAATACGGGTGTATAAATCTCGGTGACTTCTCCTGAAGGTCCTCCCCGGCGGTGCGTGCGTTACTGCCGGTAGCTTCACACGGCGGTTTAAGCTGAGCTGGCTGTTGGCTGTTCCTGTCGACGACTTTCTCTGAGTGGGAGCAGTTGCTGTAGCCAGGAAGGTTTCTTCACACCGAGTGGAACGCACCCCGTGTCAGGCTGCTGTCCACATCTCACACCAGTCGAGTTTAACTTCATAACAAAAAAGAGCTCCAGCTCTGTGAAGTCGACGCCATGGACCCCGCCAGTCAAGGTAATTGTTAGCTTAGCAGGCTAGCGTGTAGCTTAGCCTAGTGTCTGAAACGCGTAAACAGTTTGCTGAGCAGACAGCACGTAGGTGTAAATAACCAGGCTGCGGTGAGATAAACATTGCCTTTATTCTTTTGCAGTCTTGTTTATGTGGATGTGTAACACATTAAAAGCCAATAAGTAGTGGCAATTGTGTAGCTGTGAGGACCGGACGGGCCTGCTGCTAAATGACAGGCAGCAAGTGAAGGAGGTGGATCGTGTTACTGATGTTAGCAGCTTCCTAACTCACTCTCATTTGATACGACTGACATTAATCCAGCCTACAAGTTAACAGCGTTCTCTGGCGTTTTCCAGAACCAAGCCAAACGAATGTACAGCTTTGAAACAAAAAGGCTAATGCTGATTAAAACAGGTGCTCCTGGTTTGTTTTGGTGGTTTCCTAAAACCAGTGGCGGAGCCAGACAGTCTTTATGCGGGTGTCCAGACCATCGCTCACATTATGGTGGCAAAAATGGATCCGTTGTTTATTTATCCACTAAATCACTGTAGGCCATGTAGAAATACATGAGAACACAAATACATCAAAATAAACCATTTAATGTAACCCTAAATTGATTACAAATCTGGAGCATTTGTTAAAGTTAGGATTTTTTTTTTTTAAATTGCAAGTATAGTATAGCTCATAGGATGACTTAAATAATTTAAATCACAGAGGATAACAGACTGCCTTTTGTTTCTTTGTTTTGGTTGCAGGTTCCAGATCAATGTTGCATTGCTTGGTAGCTTGTACTTCTTTCCAGAGCTTTTCAAAGTTGGTTCAAGAGTTTCAATTAAATCCACTGCTAAAGCTAATGCACATACAGCATAACTAATAAAATCATGTACAAACATGTTCTGTATTGTCATGTACAAACAGATGCATTTCTATACTGTCTTACCACTTTTCATTGACAATAATATGGACTATCTGAATTGCTTCAAAATCTGCGTAAACATTTTTAGGTTCCTCAGAACTACTGGGCTGTATGTGGTTGAATTGAGTACCATTAAAATGTAGCTATTTATGAACAATGGCAATACAGAAGTGATTTGGCCCCCAAAAATAGTAGCTGCTGAATGTGACTTCAGTTCTACAAGTACATGCATAGCCCTCTAAAAAGCTTCACTATTGAGTGTGGGGAGTGAACAGACTTCAGTCTGTGGTGGATGTAGTCATCCATTAGCTCCACCCCTGCCCTAAATGCAACACCAGTTTGCTTCAGTCTTCTATTTACCTGAATGCATTTGTCAGTCTAGTAAATAAACATTAATCTTGCTGTACCAGCATTCAGCTGTGCTGACTAACTGAGCATCGATGATGGCATGCTTGCAGGCCAGCAAATCTGATGTGGTGCGAAGTGCTTTACAAGCCAGTGATAAAACATAGGATGGTGACAATAGATTTAATTATTATTTCACACCAAATCAATGGAGAAAAAGACTAAACATTTTATGGGCAGTTAAGATGGCAAAAGATAAATTAAAGATTGTCCAATCAATGAAAATTGTAATGGAATTATGAACTATTACATAAAATACATTGATCATATCAAAACAAATGTTATAACAAATTGTTCATAAAATGTAATGATAAAAATTCAAATAAGTATCAACACTAAAATTATAAAATGCTACATAAAAGCCAGTCTAAAATTATAGATTTGTTTACATTTAAGGAAAACTGACTATATTTAAAGATCTTTACTCCCAACTTAAACAGACCAGTAAACTGTTTGTAATATCTCTATAAATATTTACATCGTTAAAGAGGAAGAAATTGCACCAGATGCTGATACTTCTGCTTTGTCATTCTGTAACGCTTGTTTAGTTATTGTTAAATGGACTGTTGATGTTTTAGCTGTGTAAGGCATTAAACAGACATTTTGTAGAAGATGTTTTTTCCAATAATATTATGATCTACAAGGTTTTGTTGAAATTTGATTGAGAAAGTGTTTAGATAACATGACGAGGAAATATAGCAGAATAAATAACCTGCTAAATCTCAAAATTTATTGTAGAAACAGTTTTGTTTTGTTTTTATTGATATTCCTACACAGCATTTGAACTATTCTACAGGTAGGCAATATGCACAGTATTTGGTTAAAACACTAATAGGAATTGTATAGTTTTAATTGTAGTGCAGGTTTAAATAGCAGTAAATAGGGGTACTGAAGAATAGCCCTTGGTGGCAGAAATGTTAAGTTATATATCACAGTTTTAGTTTTATTTTCTGTTTTTCTTTGGATATTCTCCAGTGAGTCTTCTAGAGCTGTATCCCATCATTTCTAACTTTGAGTGATCGTAATAGATATGTCATTTTGTATCAGGCTTCCTGTACCTCACAGTGAGGGCTTTTAGGAAGTGATTAAGGTCGCCTACATTTCTCTGTCTGGACAAACCTGAGTGAACTAGGACATTTCTGTCTCAATACATCCTGATACTGTTTTCTAAATGATACTTTGAAACCTGAGAATAGGATTTTTGACTGAGCCAGGGACTTTTCCCGACTAATGCGTTCCTGCGACATTTCTTTCTGTGTCTATTAAAGCGAAACTCCATCCTACCAAAACTGCACCTTGTTTTTTGAATCCAATTTATTGTTTGGTTTCATTTTGATGTGTGTAATCTGCCACACACAGTTAAAAAAAAAAGAGACACAGTAAATCCCAGGTTTGGTGTGAATCAAAGAGCAAGTACCTTTTCATAGAACTATCATTTTGTGTGGACATTTAACTATTATACAAGGTCTTCATAGAAGAATCCTTTATGCGTCTATCAGCCCTAAAATATATATGCCAGAGTACAATACAGCTGCAAGGTTGGGTTTTAAGCAGGGGGTGTGGTTATAATAACATGCAGTACATACCTCAGTTTGCAAAGCAGTTGCACCACTTTTAAACAAGCTAAATGAACACAACATTTGACCTTTGTGTGCCACTAAATGTTGATTTAAATTTGGATTGACTCAGTTTATTATCAGGAGGCATTAAGCAAAATGCAGGCAATCACTTGAACTGAAAACTGAGGGTGAAATTACAATAAAAAAAGACAACCGCCAAAGATTATGAAAGAATATTTGAATAAAGTTATTTTTTCACCCTCCTGTTTTCTGTCCTTATGTGTTGTCTCTTTTTAACCTCACTGCTGTTCTTTCTGTGGGCGGATCTGAATCATTCTTGACTGAATCAATATACCTTGAGGGTGGAGTCGCCACGTCTCTGGCCAGCTTGTATATGGATCTTATTGGGAAAACTCTGGATCACAGAGCATCACCGGCACTACCTGCTATTAGTTTTAATCTTTGCTCTCCTGCAACGCCACCATGTGTTTGCTCTACTGTTGTCTACTGTGTTGTCTGAAGTGTAAACTACTCTGTGATCAGTTGTGTGGACATGGACAGGGTTTCGCCTGTATGGAATAAATGTTTGTCTTCCTTACAAATGGATTATTTAAACTGTGTTGCACAGTCTTCTTTCGTGCTTAAAAATGGTCACATTTAAGTATACAAAGTTAAAAGTGAGCTGAAATAGTTCTGTGTCACAAGTCGCTCAGTGGAATCGAAACCCCTATTCTCAAAAACCTGCTCACTGACTTGGAAGTGGGTGTCTTTGTAAGCAATGTGAGGTTTGAGTTTAGTTTCCATAATCGGTTCTCCCAGTGAGTATATATTGTTATGAACATTGCTGCATAAGCTATATTTTTACTCCATGTTTCAGGCAGTGGCTCCATTTTTTTTTTCTTTTCCTTCTTGACTTCTGTTGTCCTCCAAGCCACCTCTGACTGTGCCAAGCTGCCAGAATTATGCTGCTGTCCTCAAGTGACTGCTGCTACATAAACTCATTGTCCTAGAAATGCTGAGGGTTGCAGATTTTTTGTGTTCGAACTGGAAATTTTGTGCAGTCAACTCTGTCTGGCATAAATGGAAGTTCAAAGGTTAAAAAATAGATTCTTTGTTTTCTATTGTATTTATTGTTACATATTTAAATATTTTTTTCCTTCTCTTGTTTGCATTCATTATTTGTGGTCCAGTTTGCTCCAGAGTTTCTGTTTTCAAAGTGAGAGACATAATGGCTCTTGGACAGAGGGATCTTAAATTACTCTGCTAATTGCCACTTTCTCTTCCTGTTGGAAATCTCCTGCGAGCCACTTCCTGGCCTTGGTGTGTGTGAAATAGATACTGAGAGAGATCATCTGAGTAAAGCACTCTTGGCTTTTAACACTTCAGTTGGTCTAAGCATGTGTTTGTTTACCCTTTTGCTGCCTCTCCATTTCCCTGTTCCATTAACGTCTTCTATTCTTTATGTCTTTACCTTTATCCCCTCACCTCCCATCCCAGATATCAACCTGAACTCTCCTAACAAGGGCCTCGGAGTCGATCGCTCAGACAACCTGTCCGATGTGCCGGTGGAGGGAGCGGTGGGGAACTCAGCCAACCCTCTTCCCCCGGGCCTGACAGAGGAGGAGGCTGAGGAGCTTCACACTGAGCTCACCAAGGTGAGGCCTATTTGTTTCAAAGTCCCCAAGTGCTGCCACTAGATCCACTTTAATCTAAACAACTAGTTGTCCTTCAAAGTCAAATTGTACATTGTATTTTTTTTTCATTTTGAGCTTTATGAGTGTATTTAGCAGGTACAAGAACCAAAAATACTAAAAATTTCTCCCTATTAGAATAGACAACACTTGCGGTGGTTTGACCTTTTTTGGCGGTGCATCTTCTCGGAATAGCTCCTGTGTGTTTTCTGTTCAAGTGTTCCTACCTTGCATTGATGATGCTGTGGTCTGTCATCAACAATGTGCACAGAGTACAAATCACTTTTTTTCTGTGATAATACTCCTGCCAAGTGTGCAGTACATCAGATTAACCGTTGTTAAAAAAAACATGAAGGGAGGATACACATAGTTAATTTATTAGTGAGATTCCACTTTTAGGGATCTTGAAAAGAAAAGAACTGAAGTTTGATGGAGGCATAAAGCATGAAATGAAACTCTTTGTGATGTATTTCAGGTGGAAGAGGAGATCAACACCCTGCGTCAGGTTTTGTCAGCCAAAGAGAGACACGCCACAGAGCTGAAGAGGAAACTTGGCCTCAGCCCGCTCAATGAACTCAAGCAGAACCTCACCAAGAGCTGGCAAGACGTACAAACCTCCAATGCGTATGTATTAATCAGACCAGAACGGCTGATCACAATTTTTGAATGACAGGAATTTACTCTAATTGTTTCTTCAGATAATATGTTGTCCTTGGCTTGGAGAGTTGTTGGATTTCTCTTGTCTACTCTTTCAGTGGTCTAAAAGGTTCAAATATTTAATTTAGACTGAATAAATGTTCAGTAAGTTATGTTCAATCACAGCAGAAGTTTTACCCAGCTTTCATCTTAGCTTTATCCTTTGCCCTTTTTCTCTCTGAGCACCTGAAACATGTTCAAATTGTTATGTACTGGTATACGGAAGAAGCATTTGGTAATTTTTTTTGTTTGAGCATCTAGTTGGCTGTCTTAATATCAATTTTTTTTCTTGCATTTGAAAGCAGATAAATCTTAGTCTGTTCTGACAGAACGGTGCTGCTTTGCTAGTCTGGAAATGTTGCCTCTGGAGCTGATGAGAAGATGAAATACTTTTTGGGAAATGTCTTTTTGGTTATTAAGTCTGAAGGCTTGCCAAATCACTATACAGCAATTAATAATACTTTTTGCACACTGAACAGAGATTATTTTAACTTGTAACAAAGTAACCTAGCCAGAAAAGCAAGTTGTTGATTGATATATTGATTTGACTTTTTGTGCAACCCTGCTTTTCTTTGGTGTGAGTGTCAGAACAATAGGACTAGTGCTACAACTCTTCAACCAATGAATTGGTCACAGGGATGGAAAATTTTGCAACAACTTTAGATAAATTGAATGGACCACAGTGCACTGTGTAGACTTTGACTGCTATCCTTATTGGCCTAGATGATTTCTCAATCAACATGAAAGCTAGTATCTCTGTCAAATAACTTCGTTTCACTTGGTTGTTTTATACTGAAATGATCACAACAGATTCGAAAAAGACAAGCACACACCTGCCTATATTCACTTGCTTTCTGAAAACAACTATATCAATAGGCAATTTCAGCATAAAAACTATTGAGGAATGTAAGTCATAGAAGTTAGCCTGCTGTTTTTAGATGATCTGCCATGTTGGTTGATAAGCTGTAATATATCAGTGCTGCTGCTATTTGCAAAGTTTAGATAGGACTTTCTGGCTATCTGTTTGAACAAAATGCTGCCATACCAACAACTTCTTTGACCTGGTGGCAATTATTACTTCAAAGCTGACTCAGAGTAAACATTCAGGAAATGTTAAAAAACTTAGACCTAGCAGTCTCTATTAGGTCAGTGTTATGAAAACACAGGGGTGTTCACATGTAGTCAGTTGTTGCCTCCCTCGAAAATAATGGATTAATCCTGAATGGCTGCTGATGTAGTGCTTTTCTTCTTATGGAAGTAACATCAGTTGTCCAGTGAGTATTTGACTGGACAAGAGCATAACAACCAAACAATCGATAGGTCGACTTGGAGGCTTCGGTTCTACTAAACGCAGCCTGTGGCAGTCGAAGCTGTAGCTGTAAAATGCTGTAAGTGTTATTTTATACTGGTCAAAACAACAAGGTACCTTGAGTCTACGGTGCAGCTCGTATAGTCATATAGACATCTCTGTAGCTGATGATATGGACAAAAACCTTCATAGATTTTTTTTTTTTTTAACGCAATCTTTGAAACGTCCATAAAGGTGAATCAGCACTCCCTGAAGACATTCTCTGATAGTAACAGCGTTATCAGAGTTAGTCACAAATGACTCATCCTGTGGTGACACATCCAGGCTTCTGAAATCTTTAGACTATGTTTTGCACAGGTTTATATTATGCAGGATGAACAGAAACAGGCTCTTTCAGCAGAGGCAAAGGTGCTGTGTTGTCAGATTTAATAATTATATTGTGAAAAGCTGCTGAGATCAAGCTCAGATTATTTTGTACATTAAGCTTGTTGCAATTTGGTAAGAAATATTTATCAGCAATTTTCAGCTTGGGGTATAACTTGTATCAAACACAGCAGCTACTCTGTTTAAAAATACACTTAATGCTTGAACATCGCCATGTTTTTCAGTTAATTTTAGGCCCTAAAATTCTAAAATCGAATTACACACAATTAAATGAGCAGTCACAGTTATTAACCTCAGCAGAATGAAAAGGAGGCCTGATGAATCCTAATGAGCGTTCAACACACTTCTCTGCTGCAACTTTTAAGTTAGTTTTCCAGTAGAAAGGGATCATAGCAATATTTCATTTAGAAGATAACCACATGTATCTGTCCACAGTGACTGGTAAACTGTATCTTAACCCTTCGTCTATCTTTACATTTTTATTTTCCAAATGTATGAAACAAGTATTCAGCATATTTCAGTTAATTGATGGTTTTATAGGTTTTGTATGTACTTTTCTGAATCTAAAGTTAGATTTAACATGTTTGTCAGACCCTTGAATAATTTTGACTCTGGCAAAACAGGTTCCTTTCATCGTATTGAAGGAATATTTGTTCACATATACTGTATAATAGCAGGCATCTATGCTATTTGACATGAAACCTGGAAAAGGAGTCATATACAGCTCTTGAAGTCAATTTTATAAGCCAATGGGTTGATTGACTCTTTGATATTGTAATTTGTAAGTATCACTATGTAATATACAAAATATTACCCTGGAAATGCATTTTACAAAAAAAGCCAGACCAAGCATTTAACAGATTATGGTCTTGACCTGTCAAATTTCTCTCCTGTGCTTCAGTATCTTAAATAATATTGGTATTAAAAAAACTTGAAAAGTTTCAGCTTTGAGCATGTTGTCACCAAAAATATAGGCATTTGCAATTTTTTTGTAGTGGCTGCTGTTGTTGCAGGACACAAGTGTTCTTTCTGCAAGGCTCCCAGGCAAAGGAGAGAAAAGATTGCTCCACTTAGAACATCAGTGTGTCATCCTTGATGAATCCTTAGGTGACTCCCCTCTGCAGGAACATGCAAAGTGGCTCAAACATATTCTAGAAACTGCCCTTTAGTCAGCCCTTTCAGCCTTTTTTTATTTGTGTATTTTAAATATTTGTGGGGCATTTTTGCCTTCTGTTAGTCAAGAAGAGACAGGAATGGTAGGGAAAAAAGAAAAGGACTGATATGCAGCACATCATGCCACTACGGCGCTGACTAATAGCCCCTGTTCATGAGGTGCCTTTTCTACTAGTTGAGCTACTAGGGCACCCCACTTTCAACCTTTCTGTTTCCATTGTGGTGTATGATTCGACAGCTTCGACTGTGCATCAAAACCACAGCAAATGGTAGTTACTGGAACTCCAGTTCTATGTGCATGCAGAAAGTAGAACAGTAGATGTTTGCTATTTCAGCCTATATGGTAAATTTTGCATTTTTGATAGTGGTGTTACAGAGGAGAAGGCTGCTATTGGACAAGGATATTGAGAAGACAGAAAAAAATAGCGCTTGTCCTCTTCTAGTTTAGCTAACGTACGTTGCACAGCAGTTATTTCAGGGCTCCTCAGAGGTACTTACCCTGGAATAAGTTCTTCCCCGAAACTGGCTCTGAAAGAGTTTCTTAACGGGCTTACTTACAGTGCTGTTTTGTAAACTTGATTTGTACGTGCTTCGCTGTGCAGAAGATGAGATGCTAACTCTTCACTGATGGAGCACAAACTTAGAAAGTTATCCCTCTTTATGTACATGCAGTCTCTACTTTGACCTTCACTAATGATATAACCTTTCTTCAAAGATTCTTTTGCGATTTTCTAACCTTGACCTCCTCTTAAGGCCAGCCTGCTTGAGTCCTTGCTGAAACTCTACAGCGTAACATACCCTCATGTCTCTGTTCCTAGCTATGTGAGAACCACTGAGAAACTGAGCGAGTGGAATGAAAGACTTACCGGTTCGGATCTGTGAGTCCACCGATTGTTTGCTGCTCGCTCACTGGTGATGTCTGGGATTCTGCACTGTTTGCTGTCTCACGGTCTAACTTATACTCAATCTCGCTCGCTTTCTGTTCTCACCTTCTAACCGTGTTTGAGAACATTTCAGCCGTCAGTGTTTAACTTTGTCTTGTCTCACTCTGGTAGAAGGACAAACATTTACCTGTAGTCTGTCTTTTTTGCCCATGTTGAATCAAGTGCTGCAAAGGAGCACATTCAGATAAATGCATTAGAATTAAAATTTGAGAAGTGGGTATTTGTTTGGTAGTTGGTATCTTCAAAAGAGTTTTTTTGAGTATGATTCTCAATCTTTACTCTTGCTGCTGCCAGGATTCTGTTGCATATGTGGCTAGACTTGTAGCACTGAAGTGGGATTTGGTGCATGCCTCAGTCCTAACCTCAATAGCCTTAGTTGCATAACCGACTCACCTGAATTTCTGTTTGTCCACTGCGGCCTCACCCTTCAGTGTTTGATCATCAGATTTTTTTAAGGTGGTGATATATATTAAGAGGGTTCAGTCCATTTGAGACATGGCAGAGTGTCTGGAAGTCAGCCTAAAACCTTACGCATATCACAGCATAACCTGCCATATTTCTCTTTTTTTAAGCATGTCTTATTGGTTAGTTTTCTTTCTTTCTCCTAAATTTTTATGTCAGCATTCATCCTGTCAGTATCTGTTTTTTTTGTTGTTGTTTTTTACTTCCTCTCCCAGAGGTCAGGTGTCCGGTCTTCCTCCAGAAGTGATGACACGTCCTTCTCTCTGCTTCCTCTCTAAAGGAACGTTCTTCCATATTTTTAGCTTTTTCAGACGCTTCCCTTCTACATTCGTCACGAGTAGCCATGCTGAAAACTGGCACTAACGTCAAGTTCTATTACTCGGAAAGAAATGTTTCTCATGAGGTTTGTTTTATACAGACAAAGGCTTAGAAGTAATTGATGATTCTTTGCTTTATTATAATCAAATCAAAAAGTAGCCATTGAAAAAAGAATTCAGCTTTAATTCAACCTGACAGATTTCCCATTCATGTGGCGATAGTGACTTTGCCCTCTTCCCGTCTACTGTAGAAATTTTAGGAAATGAGGTGTCACACAAACAGCCCCTGAACTGTGTTTAACTGGGAAATTACCATGAGGTCCCTGTAGCGACTGTTGGCATGGAAAGTGCAAAAATAACCGTGACATTTTGAGCCACAATGGCCACATTAATGTGAAAAATGCCAGCTTGAAATAAACCAGAATTCTCATAAGTTGTTTTGGCAGACTTTTTGGCAAGACAGTATCCATCAAGAAATTACTGTCTAATGCTGTTGTGTTTGTTTACTTGTATGGCACTAATTGACCACTTATGTATCAAATCAAATGCCATCAAGCCACACAGCGATAATGGTTGCCCATTACTTAATGATTTCCGCCTTAGGGGTGATTAGCTCAATAAAATCAAGTGGCAAAATGCACAAATGACGTAAGGATATGATACATATGAACAGTGTTCAGCTGATGCCTGATCTTACCAGTGAAACAAACTAACACATGAATCAAGAAAGCATATTTTATTGGTTGTGTTGAACTCTTTTTGCTACACTTTAGTGTTATGGAAGTGTTTTAGAGATTTTTGAGATGACAGATGTGCAACAAAAACACTTACAAATACATTTTGTGTGTGCCAGGCCTGTTGTTGAACAGTCACCACATGACCAGCAAATACCACAAACTATCAGCGTTAGTTAGCACTGGTAGCTATATGATGAGTGTAGGGTCAAAAAATAAAGTGAAAGTAGTTGTGATTGGCCCAGTCTAGTTAGTAAACTATTATTTTATTTTTGTTAGAGGCTCCTCTTCCATGTCAAACCGCCTTATGAAGTACTGTACTGTGCATAAAGCAAATCTTCAGTAGCCATTAAAAAATAAAGTGATCTATACATGTTGGAATTCATATCTTTAAGTGCTCATTACTGCATTAGAATATAGAGGACCTACATCACATGTTTTAAATCTATTACATGGAGAATATCAAACTGAAACTTTACTGTGAAAAAACATTATATGTCACAAATCAAATTACAATTTATGTCAGAAAAATCTCAAAGCAATATTGTCCTTAAACTGTTCAGCCCTACACTAGCTTTTAAATCTAGCTGTTCTCCCCTAAGCACATTTAAATATTTAAGGATCAGGAGCCAAAAAATGAAATCTGGACATCTCTGATGGAACTCTTTACAAAGAGAGGAGTCTCTGGCCACAGAGCCTGTGCCCATTAGGCCCCTTCAATAATCCAGTCATGGCCATTTTTAATGAGCCGGTACGGCCAACTGATTACTTTATCTCTCATATGGAGAACATACTGTGACAGCTTTGCACTGAGGATCCTTTCTCCATATTAGTAGTAGTTTTTTTTTTAGTAAGATAATGCCATTTCTTAGGTCACAAATCTGCAAAGCCAGCAAAACAAATGCAGTGTATTTCAGACCTTTTCGAAAACTGTCCAGTCTGTCCCCAGCAGTCGGTATGGAATGGAGAATCTGAAGTTGGTGCTATACCTGTGCAGTTGGCAAGAAAAACATTAAATCAGTGTGTTTTCTGCCTGTTTAAACCAGGCTGCTGCTTCTGCTGTGAGGTCTGAAGCTAATGGAATTTTCCGTGTGGCTGCTCCTGAAATGAACTGGATTGGCAAGCTCACTCAGATCGTTAGCCTAACCTGACAGGGTGACGCTGCTGACACTGTTCTTAACTTTAACATGTGCACACAGTTACAAACATTAGCAGGCAGGTGCACTGTATTCCTTTGTCGTGTTTGTCGTCCCTTGCCGCACAGAACTATCCGCTGATCCATATCTGAACATTATCAGTCATGGTTTTCAGCTGGGTGTTCGCCCATAAAGCTAGAATAGTTGTGGATTATTACACGTTTGACTGGAAATGCAAGAACGCAGATCCAAGCAGGCACATTTCCGTCTGTGTGGGCCTGCGCACAAAATATGCCAAGCACAGCGCCTTCATCGTGGCTGGCAACCAGACGGGCGGCTCAGACTTGCTGCTGAAACAAGTTGGAGGAGAGGAAAGGAATGTGAGAGAGATGAAGGAAAAAGAGACTGTGTTTTGCTTAGTCACATGACACGTGATGTCCAGAAAGGGAGACACAGAGAGGGGGATTATAAAGTGCACAGAGAGCTGAACTGCACAAAGAAATAAATGGGTTATGAATTATGAATATGTTTGAGGCACAAACTCTCAGTGGGTTGCCATGAAAACCGGAGTGGGTGGAGAGAGTCCGTTACCTGTTGAATGCCGTTTTCATCTCAGTTTAGAGTTCTTTATTAGCATATCACAAAGAATCAAACAGAATTTTGGCCCAAAACATAAGACACCCCCGGGAGTCCCATCTGCAGAACTCCAGACTAACTTTTTTACTTGTAGCACTGGTGCTACCTACTTTCTTGGTGGGTAGCACCAGCACATGATTGAAAAAACAAATTCAGCTATAAAGCAGAACATTCTAATGCCAAAAATGATTACAAACGCCAAAAATGATTGTTTTGCACATCAGGCAGGGAGAAGACTGACTGAGCTGGAAAAAATACTATTTTTAAATGCAGTAGCTAATGCAGTAACTACCCACAGCAACACACTCAAAAAAAATTACCCCTTATGTGACCATTTTTGTATGCAATCCGGAGCCCTGATTAGTCATTCATGATTACACTCACAGCAGTAGCATAGCATGTAATGTGTACTTTGGCGACTTACTTTCCTGCAGTCCACATTTCAGCCGTTATGAGCTGTCACCTATTCTTATAATCCACCAATGGGCTTTATATTTCATTACAGAAACACTGTTATATTAGGATGCTTTAGCAAACTAATAAAAGTGACAATTGAATGTTTTGTCTACTATCTAGTACTGAGTGTACAAACAATTCATCACTGTTTTGGTGAATAAATAACCCATGCTTTGCTTGAAATAATTGTGATTTCATGTTCCGTATAGTACTACATTCCTACGCGTATTTATATAGTAAAAGAGTTGCAGTGCAGGTAATGGAAAAAAAAATGACTCAAACCCAGTGGGTTAATCCGATTCTCAGATAGCAAATGTTTATGTTTGTGTGTGTGCATTTCACCCAAGGATGTTGTTCTCTCGTTATTTTTAGGCAATGCTGCTCACTGGCTGTTCTTTCTGCATTGTTAAGCAAATTCTTCTGGATCAGTTGATTGAGTTGTACTTCTTTCTCAAAATAAATCCTTACGCACGCATAAACATCCTCATGTAAAAGAGACAAAACCACAGTTTCTGTTCAGATTATTGTGCTGTGAAGCAAATACAACAACAATGAAGGGACAGTGTGGTGTAACAGTGCTGGTCTGTATGAAGTCACTCTGCTGTACAGTAAGCTGCATTGTGCTAATGTAAGGAAGGACATAGAGGCTGGTCTTGTCTAGAGGAGAGCCATCTCCTGTTACTGTTGCACAGGGACGAGACCTGGCTAAAAAAAAAAATTACTTTGTCTATGAGCAAGGTTATATTTTTTTATTGTTTGGCATCATAAGTAGAGCAAGTAGTGAATGGTGTAATGTCCCACTTCTGCCTTTACAATACATCATTAATCAGGCAACCAGTGGATGAAATTAGAGTTTTTATGAATCCAAGTTTCTTCCACTTAGTCAAGCCCCAGCAAACCTGTGCTCTAGACTGTGTTTAAACAATTGATGTAACCTCTGTCTGAGAAGTAAAGTCAGTGTGGTAAGGCCTTAAACCTGCATTTGATTGAACAGCCAGCAGAGGGCGACTTCTCCAGTTGCTGTTGCACAGGAGTCTTTAAGAAAAAGACCCATACTTCTCACTTGATTTGTTACCCCAGCAAACATTTTCCAAATTAGTCGATAGTCTCAGTTGCGAGTTTTAAGGGTCCTTCAACACACAATGATGATCATTTGTAAATTATGATCCCATGTAGAGGAAAGTAAACTATTTATCAGATCTGCTTTATGTGTGGATAACTACTTGATTCATGTGCGTAGTGTTCTTGACCTCTCAGTCAGAGCCACCCCTCACTTGTCCTGTTGAGTTTTAAAAAGACAAGATGCCATTTGCCACACTTCAAAAAGGCAGTCCACAAACCGAGTGAAACTGCAAACTTTGCTTACATCTTCCTCTGTCTGTAAGCACTCTGCTCAGTATATTTGTTTGAGATCTTGACATCATATTTGTGATGCTGCTCCACTAAGGCCGTTTCATTGGTCTGAATGCAAATGTTACTTTAATGCCTGGTAAAGATTACAGATAATTAATTGTGATGAGCAAATGTTTATTAGGTTCTGCAGAATTAAGCAAAAAATTGTATGATCGAATAAAAAATAACTGAACCATGATCAAGGAGGAGCATGATCGTCGTGTGTGTCTTCTCAAGATATGCATTTGGCAAGATCCGTCTGTTTTTAGCTGGCTGAAAATGACTGTTTTTGGATCTCCGGAACATGATGAATGCACTGTGACTCAGCAGTTTCAGTAGGATGGCTTCCTACATAGCTGTCATGTGTCGACAGCCACTCTAATACACAAATATTTAAGCCATACCATTTCCATACATTTCTGTGCTGAGGGAGACATGAACAGGGTCAGGATCAGCAGTATTATGACTGTCAAACATTAAGGTGTCATAGATGAATGTAAAGTTAGATCTCCTGTCATTCTTGAATTGTGTTGCTTTTTTATTGGCTCTACTGTAGTCCAACAGCACAAATACATAACCTCTGTTACTCTAGATATAATACAGGCAGGAGTCTGTGTGTGTGTTATTTGGTGTTTGATCAAGTAACATGTTTGAAGTTTGACAGTGGGACAATGGGACTGTTTACAGCATCCACTTTTTCAGCTTCTCCACTAATAGTGTGCTGCTGTGTTTATTTGCCCTCTCAGCTTCCTGTTGAGTTGAACTAGACTGACCCACAGCATTTTTATCACACTGAAATGACACTATGCAAATAATTAATTTCTTTGTCGAAAAATAAATTACGTGTTTGAGCTATGAAATGTAAGACAATGGTGAAAAATGTTTTGTTTTGTCCACAACTCAAATATATGCAGTTTACTGTCACAGTGAAGGAAAGAAACCCAAAAGTATTAAAATTTAAGAAGTTGGAGTCACAGAATTTGTACTTTTTTCCCCCTTTAAAACTATGTTTTAAACTAATCAGTCAAAATCATCAAAATAATTTCGATTTTCATTTCATAAACCGCCATGACTATTCTATCGTTTAGATAAACCTGTTTTTGTTTTTTTTTTTGTTTTTTAAGTGACAGATCTCTTTAGTTCCTGTATAAGTTTCCTATGATGAATAGTGTATATGTATAAATGGTTATGGAGGTTGGAAATGACCAGTCTGTAGGAACTGTATTGTGAGTGCGTGTCTCTTCCCCTGTGTCATTATCCTGCTGTTGTGTCTTCAGATATCTGTCTGCCTCAGCCACTTTGGATGACATTACCCGCTCTGAAGCGTGAGTTGACCCCTTTCTCTTTTGTGTTCTTGTTTTGTTTTTGTAGATGACCTAAGGTTTCTTAAAGTTTGCTTTTCTTGTTTGGGAGTTTTGCTCTTGTTTTGCTTTTATTGCCAAATGTTTTTTCTTCTGTGTTTCCTTTGCTTCTGTGATGGTGAGGGTGTTTGCAGTTGGTTTGGATTTTTTTTCTTTGTCTTCTTTTTTTTCCCGTTGGGTTAAAGGCTGAATTCAGGAGAGATTTTGTACTTTATGTTAGGGGTCGCAGGCTTTAAAAATCAAATTATTCCCTTGTTTAAAGTATTTTTGCCTAACATTTTAAGAGTGCCTTTTAAAACCATTACCATCAGGGAAAATGATTTTGTATTGTAATTTTATGGCTACCAAGAGAAGCAATGTAGAGACAGCTCACAAATTAATTACAAATTGTACTAAGAGTGATGAACTATCAGCTACAAACTATATTATAAGTTGTAAACCATTAGCAACCATTTTGATTTTCAGTTACAATTTTAGTTTTTGTTTTTAGACAAAAGCTGTTTCAAAGCTGTTTGAATGAATGGAAAATCCAATAATTTGTAAGGTTTTAGTGCCGGTACAATTGATTAGAAAAACAGCAAAGCTAAAATAATCATAGGTTGTATTGCAACATTTAAAATCATGTGCTGCAAAAATAATATATGCAGCAAAAACAGATAGTGACACCATAGGATAACAAAAAAACATTTGCTTTACAGCCATATCTAATCTGCAAATCTTTCAAAATTTTTACACTACCAGTCTGGACACGCCTTCTCATTCAGTGTTTTTTATTTAATTATTTTGTAATTTGCAGATTAATACTGAAGACATCAAAACTATGAAAGAATACATATTGAATTATATTGTTAAAAAAAAGTGTTAATCTTTGATATTAATCTACAATGTAGAAAATAATCCCAATAAATAAAAAGCATTTAATGAGAAGGTGTGTCCAAACTTTTGGCTGGTAATGTATATTGTCCACTTAAGTTTACTGACCAGCTGTCAGTGAATGTCACACACACAAACTGTAGGCACCTCTTGTTTGATCTAAGGCCTTTTAAGACCAAGTAATTTAAAACAGCTTCTTATTTAACCTGTTAGGAATCAGCTGGGTTGGTTTAGTGCAGCCGTTTAACTGGTGTCAGGCAGGTTGCCAGCGATGCTACAGTCTAATACTGTGATAGTTTTGCCATTTGTTTTGTTTTATGCTGTACTCACCGCTTCAGAGCTAACACATCTAAAAACATTATATTCATTGCAAGCTTTTGTCATTTTGTTCTTATTCCATTCCAGTTTTTTCTATAGTTGTCTTTTTTTGAGTTGTGGTCCAAACTGAGTCTTAGTATAGCTCTTGTCTTGTTGCATGATCAGGGGTCTTCTTCTAGGCCTCTAGACTAACTTTTCCACTCGTAGTGCTGGTGATGGTGCATTTTTAAAGTACCAATGCAAAATTTCCAAAATTTAGGGGCACCACTTAAATTAACATGCAATATAACACATTTAGATTTTCCATCTTTTCTGTGTTCATGACAATGTATTGATAACAAGTAGGCAATATCCCAAAAAAAATCAATTTGCTGTTATGTTTTGAAGTAAAAACCTACCAAGTGAAATAGTGCTTTAAGAGAAAAAAAAATCATTCAGTGAGAGACACTGCAGTTTATGCTTCATGCTGCTGCTGTGCTTTGTGAGTGTTTGACCTTTGAAACTTGAGGTTGTGCCAGTAAACCTGGTTTTTGACGCAAGTATTTGGCTACACGGAATGATGTCCACACAAAACATGGTTTTCTTTCTTGTAGAATTTCAGCCACTTAAGCTGCAGCAACTGTTCCTCTAAGAAAGTAGGTCTGCCTTCTTCAGCACAAGATCATCTGCTGATTCCTTGTCTGAATTATTCTCATCAGAAATTTGGCACTATATTGGTATAGGAGGGTCTGAATGATCTTTTATTTTTGAAAATGACTGTGAAATTTTCTTCATTCTAATCAAAAGACCAAATGAGCACGTGTTCTTCCAGACAGGACACAAGTTGAACAACATCCTGCATAGAATTGTCAGCATTCAGCATTGTTATGAGGATGTCAAATGTCCACTCTTAAAGCCAGTGTTATACATTCCACATCCACTAGGATCTCTTTGTCTGTCCAAGTCCAAGAGAGCTCAGGCCATGCTCTCCTTGGACACCTGTCCAAAAAATTTAATCTGCATGGCAAAGCTTCCTCTATGCAGGAAAATCCCTGGTTTTTAGTATGAAATACTTGGGTGCACTTCTGGCAGCAAGAAATCTCCATACCAGACAACAGTAAACATGAGACTTATCAGTCTGCAGACTCCAGGAATGTACTGAAGCTTGTATGAAAACAAGAAACACAACTTATATCCTGTCTTGATCTTAACAGAGTCCTGTTCAGTAGAAAACCCTTAGTCAGTTTTACATGCTCAGACTGGGGACTGAAAATCACACATTTTTGCTTTGCTATTTGAGGATTGATTCTTGTTTGGTTTTGAATGCATTTTTTCCTGCTAAAGTATCTACGTAAGACATCACCACAAACAGTGTTGTGATGATGAATACATGAATGTAGATGTCTGCAACACACAAGTTAACTTGAGCTTGACACATCTACTTTTGAAGTCTAAAGACCAACATGGTGAGTTTACTGGGTTTTATCTTAAGGAGTATTTGGCAGCAGCTCACCACACCCAGCCTGGTACACAAAGCAGCTACTGCATTAGTCAAGCTACTGTTGTGAAACAGTTGTAAATTCACCCTTTAGAGTTTCTTTATTTGGCTCATGTGTGGCTCTCGGTAATGTAGATTATTATATTTGCAGGCACATGCTATTTCATTCCCTTAATTTTGTCTGGTTAAGATATCCTTGACCCTTTTTAGTTTGTTTTTTTTTTCAACCTGAAAATGTCCGTGCATCGTTATCTAAGCGACTTTTCTGGGATTTTTATGAATGCAAGACTCAGTTTATCAGATGTTGGTCAGGTGGTTTAATTTCAAAAATGCTGTTTGAAGCCATTTATTTAAACCGTATTAGTTTCGGAAGAAGATAAGATTGTTACTGTCACAAAAGTTTCTGTGTTCTTCATTTGAATTGTTTATTGGACTTGATAACAATGTTTGCCTCCTACAAACCTACCATCAAAATCAGGATAATGTGTTCAACTGTTTTCTTTCTGACACCAGCAGTCCTGCCCACTTCATGCAGCTGACAACACCATAAGTTGTGTGTGCAGTGTGTCCCTTTGAATAGTGACTTGGCCTTTTTTTAATGATGGCAGGCTTTTTGCCCATCTTTCAGTTACCTGAAACTGCAGTAAACAGTGCTGCTGTTGGACATGCTGGATTGAGATGAGAGCTGTAGTCAACTAAAGAAAATCAACTGATATCCTAAGTGGATGCTACGTGCTCAGGTTATTAGCCTAAATGAATTCTATATAGTTGTACAAAGCTAGTGTTTGCAGCATATTACATACTTAGAGTCTCATTATCTAATGATAACAAGAGAGTCTGAGCAAGTCAGCAGGATTTTCACAAGGTTATATACTGAAATGATAACACCAGACGAGGAGCAGACCAGCATGCTCCTGTCCACGTTCATATGATTTCTGAAGATAATGTAAGATTGTTGTTTTTTGTTTAACTGTAACAATTTCAGTCAAGATTTTCTGTGGTTTACTACAGTCGATATATAAACAGACACTCCGATCCTAAGCCCTGGGCTGCAGTTGCATATAGTGATACTTACCTGCCATTAATACTGATTTCTCTGTGCCTCCATACTTGAGCATGTTTTGGGAGAATAAACTACTGACGTTTGTTCACTTTTCTTAAACACGGTAGATTTAGATAAGCATACGCAGTCTAATCCAGGGTGGCCATCAGACAAGTGCTGCTACATTAAATGAATCATTTCAACAGGGAGTCATGGGGCTAATGGATGATTCTTTCAATGCACCAGCCTTTGGTTGCTGAGGCCTCAATTCCTGTAATGTCTTGACTGTATTTCTGAGTGAATACTAACCATTCCAGTGGTGAATACCGTGCTTCAGCTGTGGAATGTGGCAGTAACTTAACATTGTTAGTTTTTCTGTTTCTGTTCACTGCAGTCATATGATTTGGTCTAAAATAGTTCTCTTTTTTTAACACTCCCCTTACCCATCCATCTGTCTTGCTTTTCTTCGCTCTGTCCACCCATTTTGTGTAATTATTTTGTTTTTTCATTCCTCTATCTACCCACCTCCTTCCTCTTTCCCCCTCCTGTCCTTTTCTCTTTCTCTCTCTTCCACTTTTCCCTTTTTTTTTGCTGTCCCACATCTTCTTTTCATTCCGCTCCAACCATCTGTTTTCCCCACATTCCTTTTCTCCATTGTTCTCTTTCCATTCTCTGGCTGCCACCTCTCTCCTTTCTCTTCATCCTTCCCTCCTCCCATCTCCCTCCTCCCTGCAGATACAAGAAGACTCAGGAGACTCTTTCCCAGGCAGGACAGAAGACAAGTGCAGCTCTCACCACAGTGGGCACGGCCATCAGCAGGAGGCTAGGCGACATGAGGTACAGTACAGTAGAGCCAAAATGGCAGACAGTGGTCAGGCTACGAGAACAAATGAGCAGAGTGAACAGTGTTGAAACAAAAGTCTTGAAATGGGATATCCATATTGATTGTGAGACAGCTAAATATAGTTGCTGTGTGGAAAGCTAACCAAACCTGGTGCCAGTGGGACAAAGCTGTTTATTCATTGGCTATGTTAAATAGGACTCATTAGTTATGCATTTTGGGTAAATTAAGATCTTTTTAAAACTTAAAACACTAGCTACCTGAACAACTGCATTACAGCTTCCTGATGAGTTGAACAGTTGCACTGGTTTAAGGGGATCTTTAATCCTCTGAACCCTAAGCAGTTTCTGAACAGTTTTTGCTCTTGCCATTCAGTGTTACTCACAGTGGGCACATTTTTACTGCAACATAAAGTCCTGCAGCTCTATGAAAACCGCATCAACATGAAAGTACAGAGGACTTGAAAATGTCTTTTGTGCAATATGATACAATTATAATTCCATGATCATAGGAAAAGAAAACAAATAGTTGAATTGAATTGAACTGGAATTGGCATGTACAACTTTTTTCTGACTCTTCGTACAGTGGATTTTTAACTAATTTGTTTCCAACCTTGTCTCTGGTTTGCTCTGTGTTTACACAGCCTGCAATTCAACTCAGTTCAGCTATAAAGACCCTGAATTTTTGTCACAGGACAACATTTTGAACGACAGGGTATTGCAATACCTCTCTGGTAACAGCATACTGTGTAAAACTAACGTCAAGGTTCAGAGTGATAACATCCACACTGAAGCACAACCAGTGTTTAGACTAGCTGACTAGTCTAAATTTAAATTTCCATTTAGTTGACTGGCAATTTGTTACTAGGAACATCTCAAGTAGTTGTCAGTAAAACGAGGAATATATGGAACAAAGATATAATAAAGCTATAGAAGGTGACGCTGTTATCATCTTATTTTAAGGCCACTTTTTAATGTAAATTTAGCAGAATTCAGCAACGTTCACTGTGTAGTCTACTCCATAACTGCAGTAATATTAGCGTGACTGGATGTGGTGAGACAAAGACTCTTGCACAAAAAAACTTAAGATCATATCTACAATGAACTGAATAACCCCATTTCTCTTTTATGTAATAATCTTATCCAGACGCTCAAACTCAGCTGTGTACTACTGTGTACCTGCACACAGTCATTATCAGTTTGAAGCCAGCTGAATATTTTTTTCCTGTCCACTGCTCATTTGTTCTTATAGTACTGAATTTGTCTTATCTTGCTGACCAGCGATCAGCTTCTTGCACACTCCCCTATACTGACCTTTACCATTAGTACTGTAGATAAACTAGTGAACTGACTCCATCAGATACATTTGCTTGTTTGTTCCATCCTCTTACTAACTTAAGGGCTGGTTCAGTATATTCCGAAGACATATCCTCTCATCAAACACATTAATAAATTAAATGCTGCATTTAAATTTTTACTACTTTAAATCGAAATGAGATCATTAATACTTTATGGTTGTTTTGGAGTAGTTGAACCATCCCTGTACTAAGCTTTTCCACCCTGGAATCACACTTTGTAGCTTGTTGATTTCACTTTGCACTGTACAGACATAAAAGCAACTGATTGCAAGTCTTAAGTTAAATTAACAAAGCAGTAATTCATTAAGTGTGATTGTGGGGTGGAGTGTAGCTATGGAAAGACAAACACACAGTTAGAAGATGAACTCCTCTGCCTCGAAGTCATCTCATCTCCCATGATGCCTTGTTGACTTACACAACTGTCTGTTGTTGTATTAATGTTTCCATGTGTCCACCCACATTGATGTTGCTCTTCTTGCAAGGGTGTGCATGAGGAAAGGATACATAGCTGTCTGAGTGTACTGACAAGTGTGTGTGTGCTGTCCATTGGCTTCTCATACAGTAAATCACATTTACATGATATTTCAGGGGTTTAGACCTGGTCCATCTCTGCATGTTTTCCATTTTTTCATCCATCATATTTTCACCGTAGCTACAAGTAATTCTCAGAAATCATTTTACTCCCTGTTCTGCATGTTCCTGTTTTGCTCCTAGACACAG
Source organism: Amphiprion ocellaris (assembly GCF_022539595.1). NCBI lineage: Eukaryota > Metazoa > Chordata > Actinopteri > Pomacentridae > Amphiprion > Amphiprion ocellaris. Next base: position 16,663,311 of record NC_072773.1, read on the forward strand.
TTTCACTATAGGCTGTGTTGCTGAAACTGTAACTGTATTATAATAATAAAAACTGATTATGAAAAGAAAAGAATTAACCACACAGACTTGGTACTTGTATTTAGCTAAACTGGCCTGTGTCATTTGTCCTGGCCTTTAAACTACAATTACAATTAAACTACAAAAGGCATGTGTCCGGCATGTGCAGTTTATGTTTTATATTAATCAATTATTGATTGACAATGCTGCATTATTTATAAAATTCTTCATTTTCACAATACCTGTGTCAGTGGGTGTAAACATGGGATCGTAGTCAGGAGTCCCATTTATTCTTTGTTAAAGAAGATAATGTCATTGGTTAGTATGACATGACTTTGTTGTGCTTATGAAATTAGACCTGTGCTGTACCTATGAACTTAACTTTATTGGTACATGGTGGTGACTGCTGTCAGTCAGTATCTCAGTACAGTCAAGCAACAGAAAGTCACTGAAGAAGATGAGTCACTTGACTTTTCATCAGCTGTACTGGTGTCACTGGTTACACAGCAAACACAGCCGGGCTCTGTTGTCTAAATGCCATGCTTTTCTTCTTCTGCCTGATTTCCCTGCTGATATCATTGCTGTATCTCACCTGTGTGGGCGTTGACCTTGTCAGCTGTGTTGGTTGCTTTGTGTTTGTGTCCTGATGCTTTTGGCTCATGCTCTCTCCTTCTGTTTTTTTAATTGCTGCCTTGGTTTGACCTGCAGAGCTCTGCCTTTCTCTAATTCCTTTAGGTAAGGCTAACATGTCCTTATTTTGTGGCCTGAAAGAAACATTTTAACTGGTCAAGGAGGCTAAGCTTTGCCAGTTTAATTTAGAATACTTTGAAGTCTGCTTTTTTCTAAGCTCCTTTTTGCTTTTGCTGTTATTGATCCAAAAACGTTGCATCCTCTATTATTTTATTACCTTTACAATACCCTAAAGTGTTTTAATCCAGCACACAGATGGTAAAGATTGCTATTATTTTAATAATGCTGAAGCTCTTTAAAAGAATTGTTCATTTTAGCTTTATAATTTTTTAGAAATTTTTAAAATTTGATAGTTAATTGTGAGTGAAATCTGCACCTCTTCAAAGCTGAAAACAAAAATATTTCATTTGATGAACAATATGTATAGAATGTTTGAGTAAATAAAAATCCACTTAACGAAATTAGTTAAAATTTTGGAATGCCAGTTTTTTCCTCAATATTTTGTCATTTGATGCTGGTGATTTTCATTCGGTGCTGCTTAAAATATAGAAGAAAACCCCTGCCTAAGTGCTTTTCAGTGACAAATTAAGCTAAGCGCTAACTAATAACCACCAACAGTGTTTTAACTGGTGTATCAGCTGCATCTTTGTGTGTGTGTGTGTGTGTGTGTGTGTGTGTGTGTGTGTGTGTGTGTGTGTGTGTGTGTGTGTGTGTGTGTGTGTGTGTGTGTGTGTGTGTGTGTGTGTGTGTGTGTGTGTGTGTGTGTGTGTGTAAGTCACTGCTTGCTTGCATTATAACACTTGCACTTCTGTCTCCTCTCTTTAACGCTTACAAAGTAGCAACTATTCCATTCGCCACTCGATAAGTATGCCGGCAATGAGGTAAAGTAACACACAGACCTACTCACTGTAACACTTATATTACTGAACTGCTGCTGTTTTTGATGGTTGTTGTTCTGTTGATATCTGTGTTTGTCATGATGCTGCTTTGTTGACCACGAGTAGTTTTTAAGGAGCTGACATTAAATAAAATACTGTAGTGGATGAAATATTTGGAACACAGTTCTTACATTGTGGATGAATAAAAAGATTACAAACAGATCAAACAGTTTCGATCTGTTTGTAATTTTTAACAAATTAAATCATCTGATATTTTGTCCACTAATGACGATGTTGATTTCCTATTTGTAGGCATGTATTGCCACACTTACAATATTGTGGTTGCATGAATATATTAAGTTTACTTGATACATTGTTTATTTGTGATGTCTGAACATGTTGCAGTGCTACTTTGAAATGCTGCTATTTTGTGTCACTTTATAATTTATAAAATCCATTTTTCCGTGTCCCTCAGTTAGCGTCACATGAAGGTCATGTTTATATAATGAACTGTCCACATTTTACACTCAAAATGCCTTTTTCTCATTTGTTATTGCTTTGTTATTTTATTTGTATTTAGTTATACTGAATTTTTTGTATTTTTGCGTCTCTTATTATCATCTTAATTTTACATATATTTTGCCTTGCTTTGTTTTGGCTCACTGTTACTTGATTTCAAGGTTTTGTGTTTTTGATTTGCACTTTGTAAAGTCTATATAAATAACATTTTATTTTAATAATATTTAGTTAGAACAGTTTTAGTGTGACTGCAGATGAGTATAAAACCAGTAATCTCTTAAAATGAGGGTTTTTTTTTTATAGTTAAATCTGTTGTATACATAAGCCACTGTACCCTCACAACATAACACAATGAAAATATAATTCATCTTGAAACTGTAATAGAACTTTTAAAAATATATATTTATGCTTTTAAGTGTTTGTTTTAGTTTTTATCTGCAGTATACAGTAGGTAGTTTTATTTTTTTGATTTTAATAATCATGTTTTTGTGAATGTAACATTGCGTCTCTGTTCTGTAGGAACTCTGCAACCTTCAAGTCATTTGAAGATAAAATGGGGAACCTGAAGGTGAGTAGATGTAGTTTACAGGTGTATTCCAAACCTGGTGGTGGATTTGAAAGGCATGTTTTCTTTTTAAATAATTCTAAAATTTCACAGTTTATCAGAGCCAAAAATGTACAAACTTAAAGAATCTAATGGTCTGTGAACATATCCAATGATGTACAGTTACTTAAGGAAAATTGACCAAATCTAAGTGTAAAACCTGCGATATTTCATTAAAATCACCATTATTTTATGTCTCATTTAGAAATCCATGTAAAAATCATTTGCACTAGTTTCTGTTAAAAAAAAATTAAAAATTCTGTGCTCCTCAGCATGATGGAGCAACAATGACTGACACAGCTGTGACAGCACAGTCACATGACAAAAATGTAAGGACTTCTTGACTGAACTACAGAACCGCAAAAGTAGATGGCAAGAGAGACTGAGAGGCAAAAGTAAAACATGCATAATGAACAAAATGAATGCAACCTGGTTCAAAAACAGACGAGCAAACGGTCAGCAAGTTGGGAGATACAATCAGCATGGTGAAATATCTAGAGCTGATGTGCAGAGTAGTGTGAAAAACACGTAGTTGGTAAAAATCTAAGAAGTGAAATACATGCTACATATGTTGGGTTTTTTTGTAAAATAATCAGAAGTTTTTTCTTATGTCATACTGTACAGATTATGTATTTTAGTATATTTTAGTTTATTTGTCTTTCTGTCTATCTCAGTCAAAGGAAATACTCAATTCATGCAGACGAGGGTTTTTAAATGTGGTCAAAGTAAAAATCTCCAGGAAACACAAACTGATGAGTCATACATTCACTGGTCATAATCAATAATCCCTCCCCCCTCTTCTCTTCAGTATAAGGTCGTCGGCCCCAGAGGGAACGGGGACGCCGTCAGCTCCCCCACCGACACCACCCCCACTCAGGAGAACCCACCTTTCTGAATGCACCCCACCTCCTCCTCCTCCTCCTCGCTGCCACCTTCCTCACAACCCTTAGACTGTACTGTTACCACCTCTCATCGCAGAGTCACCTCAGACCTTTGACTCTCCACCTCAGCGACTCGCCGCCACTCGTTTGCCCCAAGGTCCGTAAACGGCAGCAGGCAGAAGTGAAGGACTCGTGGTGTTTGAGTTGTCAGCTTTTCCCCTCCAGCCCCATCACCGCTGGTCCCATGGCCTCCGCTCTTCTGCCTCGCTGCTGACAAAAATGTTTTGTTGATGTCTAAACCTGAATAATTTACCAGCCTCGCTTGGTGACATCACTGCCGCCTGCCTCCACGGTCTCCCTATTAAATCCATTTGTTAGTCCAAATAAGTTGACACTCCTCCTTTTTAAACAAACTTGGCTAAAGAAATGGCTAAAAAGGCATTAAAAGATGTCTCAAACTCAGCATCTTTAATTTTGGAATTGAGACTTCTTGACACACTGGTTGATTGCGTGGGAGTCTGATATCTAAAAATTTACTCTGCAGGTGTATTTTTTTTTTTTTTTTTGCGCTCCCAACTCAGAGTTTAGTGGCTAGGGTTTGTTCAGACTGAGGGTGGAGGAGGATTTTACGGGCATAATATAAATGATGGTGTATTTGCTAGTTAAATCTACTATTCTCGTCTTCTTATTTCTGACTACTATCACCTACTTAAGTGATGCATTCACACTGTGAGCACGTGCCCCGCCTGTTTCTCAAACTCATATCCGGTTTGTTTCACAGCTCTGCGGCTACATCGCAGGTTTAGCATTTAGTGGTTTGACTTGGGGAGGGGTGGGGACGGGGGCCAAGATCCAAGACATCTCCTCCTGCTACATGCATGTGCATATCTCATCTCAGTTGTACCATACGAACCGTGCAAACACGGCTAAAGACACCCCAGGATGTAAAAACAGAAAAAAACCATTTTGTATTATAAACTATTTTACACTGCTTTGCATAATGTTTTTACATAACTTTTATCAATATGTATAAATATATATGAATAAATATATTGTCACCGATACTGCCGAATGGTAGTAATCAGGTTGGGAGGATGGAAAAAAACTAATAAAAGCGGCACAGGGAGGCTGAACAAACTTTGAAAATGGGGAAAACAAAGAAACACTATGGGTCAGTTTCACAGATGTCACTTCTTTGTCTGCCAGGAGTTGGGTTTTTTCTGTTCAAAGTACATTTTGGGTCAAAAATAACGTTTGTGAGACTGACTCATGAATGAGCTGCAGCGTTTTTGTACCCGTCTGGGCACAAGACGAATCAAACCAAGGTGGGAAGAAACATAGTTGACTGGTTTCAATCAAGAAGTCAAACTAACTGCTGCCTTTGAAAGGAACTTGTGAGCGTCTAGAAGCTACTGGGGCTGATAATTTAGCAAGCTAATGACTGTAACACCATGCATATGCAGAACGTTTTCCTCAGATATGTATATAAAGGTATGAAGAAAAACTACAACATTTTGACAAAAACTACAGCCTGTTACTTACTATTTACCAAGAAAGGACCTCCACCATTTCTGGAAATGGCTGCAAACATGTTACAACTCCTCTGCAAGGTTGTGAATAGAGAAAAGAGAGGCAGCATTCACAGGAATAATTCTTGAAAGCGTGAAAACCCTCTGAAACCACCTCGACTGTGTTTCTTGGTCACCCAGGTTTGGCTGCTGCTTCCTTCTTTTTGTTAACAATGTGAGACGATGCTTTGCTGTGTACACTACCTGGTGAATGTCGACGCTTCTCTATCAGCCTTACTCACTTTTAATGGCTCACCTCTTATTAGAATTTAGCTGGTAGAAAAGTAGCTGTTTTCTGTCTTTGTTCTACTTTTGTTTATTTTTTTGATTTAAGTCGTTACAGACTGCTTTGAGTGAAGGAAGGGGGAGTAAGCTTGAAGACATTTATGGTGCGTTCCAAATCCCATGCTTTCTTTGTCTTTTTCCTTTCAGCTGCTCTTGCATGCAGTACGCATCCAACTCAGACTTCGTCATATAATTGCGGCTTAAACTTTGACCATCTTGCTTAGAGAACCGTCACAGTCTGCAGTGCAAAATGAGCTGTTTTGCGTTTGTGTGCCCTCGGCGGCTCAAGGTGGTTTTACAACACACTGTGACGTTATCTGCTGCTGTGCAAAGGATTGTGGGTTGGAATGACCAGAGAAGCATTCTGGCTTTCACACTGCAAGATGCAAACAGATGTAGCAGACATACTGGTATTTTTGCCATATTATTCATTCTTTTTCTGCCATACCTTATAGTATGGGTCTTTGAACGCACCCTTAAATTCTGACGGGTCACAATTTGTGTCATCTCGCTGTCCTAGCAGAAACTTTGCGAACAAATGCACTCCTCTTAACACACATTGAACGTCACTAAATCGCACACGTGCTGCATGAAGCCAAACTAACACGAACCTTTAACACAAAACGCTCTTACGCTTGTGAAACCTATACCGCCTCAGAAACAGTGACAGTTCCCTGGATTGTGTAGTACTGTCACTTTTCTCCTGAAAAAGAAGTTGTAGTCTTAGTTTTTGTTTTTCTATGGTAGTGAAATTTCCCAACAACAACAAAAAAGTGCACTACTACCAAATATTCTCCTGCAGCTTGCCAAATTTGGCTTAAAAATGTTGGTCAACTTGAGCCATTACTGCGTTTTGTTTTTTTTTCTGGACATCGAAGGCATTTCAGCTTTGCCAAAAATAATATTCACCTGTTAAAACTACAGAAACATGTGGACAGGTGTTTTATTGTGGGATTAGAGTCATACCTTTAAACATTTTAGAATGATAAGCCTATAAAACAGCTGAAAATTAATGAAACAGAAGAATCTCCAAGTGAAAAAGTTGGACTCCAATGAACAGATGTGAAAAAAAAACATGATTTATGGACACAACTTCCTGTCAAACTGCTTCAAAACTGTTGCCAGTGTATTCAAAAGTGTGGGTTTTTTTGTTTTGTATGTTTGTGTTGATCATTTTGGTAGATAATATATTCCTGTTAGCTGATTTATTATGTTTTACCCTCAGTTTGAAGACTTTACAGAGGATTTATTATTTGTGCTATTAGTGCACCATCACTTTAAACCAACTTGCCAATATTTAAATATCTGTTACAGAATCTCTTTCTGTCTGCGTGTCTCAGCTTTGCCAAGATGAAAACTCTCGTACACTTCAAGAAATGCTCATTTGAAGTCATTTATTTTAGTATTGGCTCCTAAAATCATGTGTATTTTCTTGCACAAAGTGAAGAAATTCTCTGCGCGTGAGAACAATATGATTTTTAAGACTGAAATAAATGATTTTTCTTGCAGTGCTGCCGTTGCCTCAAAGCTTCAAATCAGTTTTTGGAGACTGATGCATACAAAAGGGTGATTTATTTTGGGTGCCAATGGGAAGTGCAGCACATGACCAGCCTGCTCAGAGCCGCCGCCGAGGCTGGAGGACATTAGAGTACTTATAGCTTTATTTAGGTCCGGGGCCTAGCTGATGTAGATTATTAAAAGGGATCAGATTTGGAGGGTTATGGTGAATGAATTAAAGCTTTTTTTTTTTTTTTTTTTTTTTTTTTTTGGTTTTGTTGTATATGTTTGGATATCAATAAAGCATTCCTTTAAATGAAGAAGTGATTTGTGGTCAATATATAAATCTGTCTTTGGTAACACTATACTTTTCCTAATATTGTGCTCTGTGGTTTATTATTATGGTATTTTTACAATGATTACTGTCAGAAAATGTACTATTCTTTTTCGTATCTGTTCATTTTATCCCAAAATCTAATTCATGACAATCTTGGGATGTTAGTATGAGCACTTTGCAACACAGCAGGCCCTTTATTAGGTTGATTGTTGTTCTGAGTTCTGCATGTCCTGCTTTTGTTTTGTCTGTGAAAGCACTTTGTAAACCCATGTTCTAAAAGGGCTTTATAAAGAATAGTTATTATTAGGAAGAGCTGTGTGGCAGATAGACTGGGACCGCTGGGCATGATACTAGTAAAACTATTTAAATGAAATAAAGATCATTGTTGATGACCCTGCTAAGTTGTTTGAAAAATGGGTCTGTAAATATGATGAAACTTTAGTTATAAAACCTCACAGTACATGTGTGTTTTATGTATGCTATGCATTCTATACTATGGGACTGAGTAGCACCATAAAGCCCACCAATTAAAACTGAGTTTGTTGTTCAGGTTCACTTGTGACAATGCAGAGCAACTGACTTTTGCCACAGGAGCCATTTTGTGATTACATGTCCTATAAATACCAATTCATTAATGAAAAAAATAGAATAACACTTGGTTCCATTGATTAGGCTGCTGTTAACCTACTGTTAAATACTGTCAAAATTGCTGACTGAATAGCCTAGTATTGGGCACAAAAAAAAAGAAAAACAACACGTTCCCTGACCGGGAATCGAACCCGGGCCGCGGCGGTGAGAGCGCCGAATCCTAACCACTAGACCACCAGGGAAATATAGGTATCCCTTCACAACAATACAGTAAAGCCGTGGTCAGCCATGTCGGGCTAATGCTTCTTTTGTCCATAGCATTCCTATGGAGCTGCCAAGCCGAAAATAACACGAAAACTAACTGTCATTTCGACTAAGCAAAAGAAAAACGAAAGCGACAAATTTCATCTTCTCGCGAGATTACATCACAACGTAGTGGGGTTGGGTTATGTGTTGTCGTGGCCGTACCTGCCAGTAAATGGACTGCCTAATGGTCCTAACGCCTTACAAAAATTCCGAACAAGTCCGAACGGAGGTTCGAACATATTCCTAACAAGATCAAAGAGTTTCTAGCGAGGTCCGAACATGAGTCCAAACCAGGTCCGAACAGATCCAAACCAAACCATGGACTGAACGGGTCACGTGACGTAAGGGGGCGTGCGTAAAAAGTTTGGTTTTGCCGCCATGTTTTTTCCACCGCTGTAGCACAACATTAGAGAGAAGGTAAGCTCGAAAACGTGATAAATACTTACAAACGCAACATTCTATGTAAGCAGAATTTCTAATCGTGTGACAAAACAATAAATTAATTCATTCTCCGTCCTGTCAGCTTTGCTATTTCAGTTATATTTTAACTTTCGTGTTACATAGCCCGCTTTTCCAACGTAACTTCTGGCTGTGTACATACGAGACTACGCGGCAAATAATACGACAACATCTGAGGATTACGTGTTATTTATGTGTTTATTTGCCATATAAACAAAGCCGATTTCTCTGGAAAAGCATTAAGAAGTGAAATATTGATGCCAAGTGTCATTGTTCGTCCGGGTAATAGCATTTTTTGGAGACTCGTTTATCGATGTTTTCTCCATATTCTTAATGGAGCTCAGCCATTGTGCAAACAATGGATTTGCTGTCCCCCAATATAAACAGCAATGTATTTATAATGATCAAAATTCATTTTATATATATTTTGATTACACATTCTATATATCTATTATTGATGTGAGCTAAAATAATGAAAAATAAAGTTTTTCATCATCAAAACATTTTAAAGTTTAAAGTCTACATAGCATAATCTACACTGAATGAGCTCATGACTAATTAATATAGTAATTTATTCACGTGTAGTGACTCAACCTGTGTTATATTTAATATTTACAGATGACCAAGACAGGAAAGCCAGATAGTTACTGGAGGGACATCTGTTTCAGAGGATGAGGAGCTAGTGTCAAGGGGGGAACCACCAAAGAACAGGCTGGCAAAGGAAAAGTACCATTACACCTGCAAGCAGTGTGGCCAGGACAAAAGTAAAAGGACTGGACACACCCAGATGAAGGGTCGATGGTATTGTCCAGCCTCAGGACTGACCCTGGATGAATGGAGGAAGACTTTACAGTAAATGCTGTCACTGTGACTTGTTCTCCCATTTTATGTCTCTGTTTGTCTGTCTGTTGGACAGTTTGTGAGACAGTGTTCATTGCACGCTGCAATAAAGTTTTAATATATTTGTTTGAGCCAAAATATGCCTTCACGTTTTTATCTAATCTCCTGAGGACACTCTTTAGACTTAGGACAGTGAGTGTAATACACTGAGTAACTAAATTCAGAATTAATTTTACAGCTGGTGACAAAACAAACACTTTGCTAAATTTGAAATGTGTTTATTTATTGTGCTGCCCTAAACTAGTCTCTCAAATAACTGAGTTTATCAAAAAGTGAGGGGACAGTCCAAATCACTCTGGTACAGGGAGGTTGTCGGTTCAAATCCCTCAAGAAACATAATAATTGTAGTAATGTTATACCTTGAAATAAGTGCTGAAGCAATAAACAATGGTAAGAAGCCCTCAGAGTAGAAAACAGAATTTATATGCTGTATATTTTCCTTCTTTTCTATTTTTTCCTTTCCCCTCTCTTTCCCCCCTCAATTTTTCCCTTTTTTTCCCTTTTCCCCCACTGGGGCAGACCCTTTTGCCCCATTCTTGGCCGAGTGGTTAAGGCGATGGACTAGAAATCCATTGGGGTCTCCCCGCGCAGGTTCGAATCCTGCCGACAACGCAGAGTTTTGTCAATAACGCCTTGGGTTGTCTAAACTCTAAATATGAAATCAGCAAGCTTAATTCTAACTAGTACACAACTACAAGTGTTGTTGAGTTCTTGTCAGATTATCACTTTAGTCCTCCCTATCGGTCTTTAGATTTTGTACTAATTGCTCAATTTTTTAAGTTTGTTCAGAGTAAAATCAGTCAATCATGTTCCCCATGAATATGACAGTAGGTGCAGGCTCAGCTATACCAGGTGATTTTAAAGCTGCACACCATTGAATTGGTCTTATTTCCAATAATTTACACAAATATGTTCAAATCTAAATGTGTGCCTTGGAAATACATATACTTTTTTAAAGAGTATTTTTATCTATTTTTATTCTTGTTTGCACTGCCGCTAATTGTCGTGTTCTTCCAGACAACTTTCGTTGTACTTCTGCACAATGACAATAAAGTCTCTTTATCTTTATTGTAATTTCACGAGTTTTATTTAAAAGCAGTTTGTCTTACTAGCTGTTTAAATGGTCCAGGAGAAGAGATCCAGGTACTGTTGAGGAGAAAAGGTTCATACGTAAAGTCTCAAAACACAATTCCCCAAATAGGTAACCAAAAATAATCAGAAGGGTTAGGGTCAGAATACCAAGCAGCAGTCATCTACGTCACAAGCACCACCACAGCCTCGTCCTCCACCACCAGCAGCACCTTCCACAGGTATTTTTTTTTCTCTTCTGAATAGAGAATGACTGACATTTCTGGTGATGATGATGATGATGATCTTCAATATTTTTCAGTTCAACTGTGGAGCCTATTAGACGAAGACGCAAGTAGAGCCTGGCAAATGCAAAGCGCCACAGCGAACGCAATTTTAGAAAGAACGGCAGACCCACTGGCTTACTGGGCAACCCACAAAACTGTTTACCCAAACTTGTACAATGGAGCCAAACATTTCCTGTGTACCTCAGCCTCATCTGTGCCGTGTGAACAGGTTTTTTTTTCCTAAGGCTGGGGAGATAGTGAGTAAAAGAAGGAACTGCTTGAGTCCCACACAATGTTCCCTGTAATTTTTCATGAGTCTGAGCAAACACACAAACTCCCTGAGCGTCCCTTGGACCACTGTGAGCAACATCAGACGTGTGCACTGTGGTCACACCAGCATCACATCCATTCAAGTTACATGGTTCATTAAAAGAATCAAATTACAGCATTTACATTTCTGTTCAGACACTTTGTCAACAGGAGCCAGTTGAAGGCTGCAGTGATTTTAGTGACACTACAATGTATAAGAGTGAAGTTATTGAATATTTGTCTCTCTTTACTGTTGCAGCGGTTTTGCAAATTGCAGATGGACCCTGTTCACTCCATAGACACCAATGTTATTCCTGTAGCTTGAAAGACAGCTACTTTTGATAAAACTGGGCTTGTAGCACATTGTCTGCCTTGCAACAATGGGAAAGAGGCACCGTTTATGTTTTGACAACCTATATCTAATGAGTTATTGATGCTGGAAGCCCGAATCTGTGAATATCTTTCCAACTTTACTGAACTTGGGGCCACTACCACCTAAGGAGTGATATATTTAATTTTGAAAAAAGCATTTAGCCATACTTAAAACTTTAAGGGCTTTATTAACACGGAATTAAAAATTTTGTATTGTTTTATTATCACAGGTTCTGTCTGAAAAGAGGTGGCATCATTTTAAACAGTGAAATCAAACTAATAAAATGTAATGACCAACCAGTGAGCAATACTGGATTCTGCAAAAACATAAACAACTTTTTTAAAAAAATCTAAATCTTATCTTAACACAGTTAATGTATTAACTTATTTTTGTGTGTATGCATGTATTTATTGATTTATTTAGTACTGTTAACATATCAGAGTTCTGAGTGACTTTTTCTTAAGATAGGCAAAGGCCATTTATTGATTACATATAGGCTCTTAAATGTTTATTAAAAACTAAAAAGCATTTAAAAAAAAAACAACTTAGGCATTTATTGAGTCACTAAAATACTGTAGAGTACAGACCACATCAGCATGATTATAAGCATCCTCTGGTAAATGAACAACCAGATACTGATGTCTCTCACCATATGGACTTCAGGAGATGACTGGGGGATGATAAACTGTGACCTACTGGTTGGATTCTCTCTGTTCTCATGTTTCTTACATGTTTGTCCCCTGACAGCCGGGTCCTAATGTTTTTTGAGCAACACACCATACTATGACGTTTTTACAATGACGGTTCTACTATGAAACCAGTTTGACATGTTCAGGTGTTCTTTGTGTGAAAACTCAGAGATTTCAGGTATCAGAAGGTGGTTTTCAACTTTCTTTGTTAACTTTCTGCTTCAACTTTAAACTAAATTTCCTTCACTAAGCCAGCCCTGTGGACTTCCAGTAAGCTGTGTTCCTATTGGCTGTCCAGGTGGCTGTGTTCCTATTGGCTGTCCAGGTGGCTGCTTGGTGTTATCAGGAACACCTGAGCAGCTCAGTGTCTTCCTGCTTTATTTAGCTGCAGACAAACATTTCCTCTGCTTCTCTTCACCACAGAACCGGGTTTGGCTCTGTTGCCTTAGTTTGTTCTTTAGGCGTTGGCTTGCAGCTTCCAGCAGTAAAATCGTCTTTAATGTGTTTCTTGGTGTGTTTTAGGGCTTTGTACTAGATAGTTGTCTTGGTAAATGTGGTTCTTTACCCACATGGTGCTAATGTTTGCAGTGATTAGTGGATTTGGTGCAGCTGAGTTGTGTCTTTATCTTGGCTGTAGTGAATCTTCAGAGGTTTTTGGTCAGACACATTCTGTATTCCTGTTTGTGAACCAAGGTTGGTTGTCCAGAAGGTAAGAGTTCCTGTCCTGATTCTCTGTTCTCAGAGCTTCTCTGGTAGGCTGCAGGAGACTTTAGTGTTTGGGTTGTACTAGTTTGGTTTTTGTATGGTTTCATTTGGACGACTATCTTGAGGCCCCTCCATGTGGTTTAGTGAGGTTTTCTGGAACAGTTCTACAAAGCAGCCTGCAGCAGAAGAGACTTTGAGAGTTTTTAGGAAGTTCTGGAGACCAGACTTTAGAGCAGCAGAAACATTTGTCAGCAGTTTGAGCAGGAGAAGGTGAGCTTCAGAGTAGAAATGAGACGGAAACCTTCTTGACCCGTGTGGTGAGGTCCTGTACCAAGAGTTTGAGCAGGTTGTGAAGAGTCTGTAGTTCTTTAGTCTGAAAGCACAAGAATCCACTCATTAAAGGAGAAAACAGGAGATGTTGGTTCTTCTGTCACTCTGCAGTTTCCAGTTTCCTTAGACTGAATATAAAGTTTATATTTTAAATGATTTGCCATGTGAGCCCAAGAAGACTTCAATAAAGTCCCTCCATCCCCTGGACACAACATATTTTATTACCATGTTAAATCTTTTTTTTTTTTTTTTTTTTTTTTTTTTTTTTTATGTTTTTGAGTTTTAATCATGGTTTTTTCTCTTTGCTTGTTTAGTTTTGTCATCTGTGTAAAAGCTGCTAAACAAATAAAGTTGAATTGATAAACTGAATAATTGACTAACTCATGATTGTGACAACAGAAGTATTTTCATTGTGATTTAAGGGTTTATTTCATTTTTAAGGTTGGGGTTAAAATCTTGACAGAAAAAGAAGATTAAAGAAATAACTGCATAACAAAAAGCAATTAAATCAAACAAAAAAAATTAATACAATAAAACTTTTAAAAAGTTTTATTATTAAAAAGATTTAAGAAATTTAAGATGTAATTTTCTAATTAAACATTTAATTTTTTTATTAAATGTTTTGTCTTTTTAAAGGTTTAATAATCTAATTAAATGTTTCGCATTTTTTAAAAAGTTTAATATTCTTTAATTTTATTTTTTAAATGTTTATGGAAAATATTTTATCTGTAATTTTTAATATTTGTATTTTAAAAATTTTGTTTAATTTCATAATGACATGTATTGTATGTTGTTGAATTATCTAATTCAATATTTTGTCTGTTTAATAGAGTTAAACATTAAATACAATTAAATTATATACCACCTTTTAATGTTTACTTTTCTTTTTAAATGCTTCATTGTATTTTCTGTTTAATTCCTATTTGAAGTTTTATTGTCTTTAAGATGTAATTTTCTAATTAAACATTTAATTTTTTAATTAAATTTTTTGTCTTTTTAAGGGTTTAATAATCTGATTAAATGTTTTGCATTTTTAAAAATGTTTCACATTCTTCTTGTTAAATTGTATTTTTTAAATGTTTAATGATGGAAAATACTTTATCTGTAATTTCTAATATTTGTATATTAAAAACTTTGTTTCATTTCATAATGACATGTATTGTATCTTGTTGAATTATCTCATTCAATATTTTGTCTGTTTAATATAATTTAATGTAATTTAATGTTTAACTCTATTAAACAGACAAAATATTGAATGAGATAATTCAACAAGATACAATACATGTCATTATGAAATGAAACAAAGTTTTTAATATACAAATATTAGAAATTACAGATAAAGTATTTTCCATCATTAAACATTTAAAAAATACAATTTAACAAGAAGAATGTGAAACATTTTTAAAAATGCAAAACATTTAATCAGATTATTAAACCCTTAAAAAGACAAAAAATTTAATTAAAAAATTAAATGTTTAATTAGAAAATTACATCTTAAAGACAATAAAACTTCAAATAGGAATTAAACAGAAAATACAATGAAGCATTTAAAAAGAAAAGTAAACATTAAAAGGTGGTATATAATTTAATTGTATTTAATGTTTAACTCTATTAAACAGACAAAATATTGAATGAGATAATTCAACAAGATACAATACATGTCATTATGAAATGAAACAAAGTTTTTAATATACAAATATTAGAAATTACAGATAAAGTATTTTCCATCATTAAACATTTAAAAAATACAATTTAACAAGAAGAATGTGAAACATTTTTAAAAATGCAAAACATTTAATCAGATTATTAAACCCTTAAAAAGACAAAAAATTTAATTAAAAAATTAAATGTTTAATTAGAAAATTACATCTTAAAGACAATAAAACTTCAAATAGGAATTAAACAGAAAATACAATGAAGCATTTAAAAAGAAAAGTAAACATTAAAAGGTGGTATATAATTTAATTGTATTTAATGTTTAACTCTATTAAACAGACAAAATATTGAATGAGATAATTCAACAAGATACAATACATGTCATTATGAAATGAAACAAAGTTTTTAATATACAAATATTAGAAATTACAGATAAAGTATTTTCCATCATTAAACATTTAAAAAATACAATTTAACAAGAAGAATGTGAAACATTTTTAAAAATGCAAAACATTTAATCAGATTATTAAACCCTTAAAAAGACAAAAAATTTAATTAAAAAATTAAATGTTTAATTAGAAAATTACATCTTAAAGACAATAAAACTTCAAATAGGAATTAAACAGAAAATACAATGAAGCATTTAAAAAGAAAAGTAAACATTAAAAGGTGGTATATAATTTAATTGTATTTAATGTTTAACTCTATTAAACAGACAAAATATTGAATGAGATAATTCAACAAGATACAATACATGTCATTATGAAATGAAACAAAGTTTTTAATATACAAATATTAGAAATTACAGATAAAGTATTTTCCATCATTAAACATTTAAAAAATACAATTTAACAAGAAGAATGTGAAACATTTTTAAAAATGCAAAACATTTAATCAGATTATTAAACCCTTAAAAAGACACAACAAGGGAGCCCATATAGCTCAGTGGGTTAAGCGGGTGACGCATGTATAAGGGCTGGTCCCTGACGCAGCGTCCCGGGTTCGAGTCCCGCTAGTGGCCCTTTGCTGCAAGTCTTCCCCTGACTCTCACTACACCTATCCAATAAAAAGACAACACATTTAATTAAAAAATTAAATCTTTAATTAGAAAATTATGTCTTAAAGACAATACAAGTTCAAATAGGAATTACACAGATAATACAATGAAGGATTTAAAAAGAAAATTAAACATTAAAAGGTGGTAAAACATTTAAAAAGAAAAACCTTAAAGATTTAATCGAAACATTAACAGACTGTCTGAAGGTTCAAACTAACAGAGAACTACTCAAGAACTTTTAAGATTTCAGTCCTAAGACTGTGTGAAGGTTCAAACTAACAGAGAAGTACTCAGGAACTTAGAAGATATCAGTCCTTGGACTGTCTGGAAGTTCAATCTAACAGAGAACTACTGTGGGACTTAGAACATTTCAGCCCTCAGACTGTGTGAAAGCTCAGGTCCTGAGGACTCGGGAGGTCTGGAGGCTTTGAAAGTCTTGGAACTGAGGGTTCAACCCTCCAGCACAAAGGCTAAAGTCCAACCTCCTGAGAAAAACGATCGAGTCGAGACTCAAGTTAAAAAAACTCGAAAATGGCAAAAAAAAATTAAAAAAAAATAGATGATAAATGCGCAAAAAAAAATAAATAAAAAAAAGTATCTGAGTGAGTAGCTCAGGGGGTAAGAAGAGAAACATGCTCTTCAATAGTTATTGTCATTATTATTACTAGTAATATTATTTTTGTGTCCACTACAACCCATACAATCATCTAGTGTAGTCAAACAGGAATGTGTGCATGGCGAATCAAATCCAAAACAATCCATGAACCAACGACCTCGTCTTGATTGCACTTCATATTATTGACCACTAGATGTCCTACTCGAGCACTGTGTGTCATTGAGGCCTCGAGTAATGAACCATGTTTTGAATGAAGTGTCGAAGCTTCAGCAAAGCCTCGATCAGCCATCACTAGCTGCAAGCCAATGCCTAAAAACAAACAGAGCCAAACCCGGTTCTGTGGTGAAGAGAAACAGAGGAAATGTTTGTCTGCAGCTAAATAAAACAGGAAGACACTGAGCTGCTCAGGTGTTCCTGAAAACACCAAGCAGCCACCTGGACAGCCAATAGGAACACAGCTTACTGGAAGTCCAGGGGGCTGGGTTAGCTTTTACTTCCAGAAAAATAAAAGCCTCATATTTGCTATTTATTAAAAAATCACTAAAAGCAACACTTCCACCAAGTTTGTTTTAGTTTGTTGGTATTTATCAGTGGAGCAGCAGCACATTTTCCACAGACAGTTTTACTGTCCGTTGTCTTGTTTTAATCAGTTTTCAGTTCAGTAATTCAGTCCTTCGGCTGATTGGACCAACAGACACTGAAGGACTCCGACAGCTGGTCGGTAATAAATGATAATTTACTGATCGGTGCCAGTTTTAATGAACTTTATGTTCAACTTCAGAGTCAGATAGGGTTGCCACCCGTCCCTTAAAATACGGAATCGTCCTTTATTTGACAATTAATTGTTGCGTCCCGTATTGAATCAATACGGAACACAAATTATTCCGTATTTTCATAAACGCCCCGTACACGTCTGTCACGCACTCGTCAAAACTGCATAAGGAACAAAATAAAACACAGGAAATACTAAGGGCAGCCAATTTAAACTTCGTAGGACCCACGTAGCGAGGACCCGATGCGAGGTCCAGCAGATCACGCTGCACCCGAAACTCCACCACGTCCACAGAAGCAAAAACGTTTGTAAAATTACCGATGTGAGTGGGAAGAGAGAAACCCCTGGCAATGGGAACAAGGCAAACTGTGTTTTCTGTTGCTCATGGACTAGCTGAAGTAAAGCAGCATCAGAGGACCAACATGTGAGAAACATGAGAACAGAGAGAACCCAACCAGCAGCTCACAGTTTATCATCATCTAATCATCTCTTGAAGTCCATATGGTAAGAGACATCAGTATATGGTTGTTAATTTACCAGAAGATGCTTATAATCATGCTGATGTGGTCCTAGACTCTACACTGTTTTAGTGACTCAATAAATGCTTAAGTTGTTTAGTATTTTTTAATGCCTTTTAGTTTTTAATAAACGTTTATATAATGGCCAATATGTAATCAATAAATGGCCTTTGCCTATCTAAAGAAAAACTCAGAACTCTGATATGTTAACAGCACTAAATAAATCAACAAATACATGTATACACATAAATAAGTTAATACATTAACTGTTTTAAGATTTACATTTAGATGAAAAAAATGTCTGTAGAGAATTTCTTTGTCCAGTATTCTGCATTCAGTTGTTTATGTTTTTGCAGAATCCAGTATTGCACACTGGTTGCTCATTACATTTTATTTCATTAGTCTGGTTTCACAGTTTAAAATGATGCCACTTCTGTTCAGGCAGAACCTGCGATCATAAAACAATACAAAACTCTTAGTTTCATGTTAATAAAGCACTTAAAGCTTTAAGTATGGCTAAATGCTTTTTTCAAAATTGAATATATCACTCCTTGGGTGGTAGTGGCCCTGGGTTCAGTAAAGTTGGAAAGATATTCACAGATTCAGACTTCCAGCATCAATAACTCATTAGATATAGGTTATCAAAACATAAACGGTGCCTCTTTCCCATTGTTGCAAGGCAGACAATGTGCTACAAGCCCAGTTTTATCAAGTAGCACAGTGTACCTTATAATGATGGAAAAGAGGCATTGTTTATGTTTACACAACATATATCTAATGAGTTATTGATGCTGGAAGTCTGAATCTGTGAATATCTTTCCAACTTTACTGAACCGTGGCCCCGAGGACCGTGGTGGGCATCCTTTATTTTCATTTCTGAAAGGTGGCAACCCTAGAGTCAGATATAATGTGAGCAGTGAACCCCAGGAGTTGGTGAAGTTTATCTGTGTGTGTTGACCAGAGAAGAGAGTTAGCATCCAGTGAATATTAGCTTTAATGTGAAATAACGATGCTAACCAAGCTAGCTGACTAGTCCTGATTAGCAGCTAGATGTAGCATCAAGCTAACGATGTTTGTGTTGTTTCCTGTCAGCAGCTGAAGTGTGTTGTGTTCCTGTAATGTGTTTCATTAAGTTCATAAAGCTGTGGCTGGTTGACGTTAATGTAACGTTCAGGAAACTTAAATATGATTAAAACAGAAACGTTAATGTTCTAGTTGTCAGTAATCAGCTTTAATTTTACACTAAAACAGACTCATAGTTTTAAATGACATGTTTCATTAATTTGTTGAAAATTGTCTCAGTTGTTGTGATGTTGCTGCTGATTAATTAAAACCACATGATCCGTGTTGACACATAATGTTTAATTTTCTTTTTAAATGCTTCATTGTATTTTCTGTTTAATTCCTATTTAAAGCTTTATTGTCTTTAAGATTTCATTTTCTAATTAAACATTTAATTAAAAAATTAAAAGTTTTGTCTTTTTAAAGGTTTAATAATCTAATTAAATGTTTTATATTTTTTAAAAATGTTTAATATTCTTCTTGTATAATTGTATTTTTCGACATAGTATACTATGGCGTTTTTGTGCGCCAAAATTCATGATTTTTTTTTTTAAAGAAAACCTCACCATAGTGTTTTTCACAGCCTCCTTTACATTATTTCATCATATGGCACGTTTTTACAACATGTTGCAAAATCGCATTTTTTTTTCGACATAGTATATAGTAAGGCGTTTTTTTGCACCAAAATTCATGATGATTTTTTTTTAAGGAAAACATTTCTGGAGTGTTTTTCACAGCCTGCTTTACATTATTTCATCATATGGCATGTTTTCACAACATGCTGAAAAATGACATTTTTCGACAGTAAACTATGGCGTTTTTTTGCGCCAAAATTCATGATGATTTTTTTTGAAAGAAAAACTTTCTGGAGTGTTTTTCACGGCCTGCTTTACATTATTTCATCATATTGCATGTTTTTACATGTTGAAAAATCGCATTTTTTTTCGACATAGTATACTATGGCAGTTTTTTTTTGCACCAACATTCATCATGATTTTTTTTCAAAGAAAACCTTTCTGGAGTGTTTTTCACGGCCTCCTTTACATTATTTCATCATATGGCACGTTTTTACAACATGTTGAAGAATCACATTTTTTTTTCGACATAGTATACTATGGCGTTTTTTTTGCGCCAAAATTCATGATGATTTTTTTTTCAAAGAAAACCTTTCTGGAGTGTTTTTCACGGCCTCCTTTACATTATTTCATCATATGGCATGTTTTCACAACATGCTGAAAAATGACATTTTTTGACATACTATGGCGTTTTTTTGCGCCAAAATTCATGATGATTTTTTTTTCAAAGAAAACCTCACCATAGTGTTTTTCACAGCCTCCTTTACATTATTTCATCATATGGCACGTTTTTACATGTTGAAAAATCGCATTTTTTTTCGACAGAATAATATGGTGTTTTTTTTGCGCAAAAATTCATGATGATTTTTTTTCAAAGAAAACCTTTCTGGAGTGTTTTTCACGGCCTGCTTTACATTATTTCATCATATTGCACATTTTTGCAACATGTTAAAAAATCGCATTTTTTTTCGACATAGTATACTATGGCGTTTTTTTGCGCCAAAATTCATGATGATCTTTTTTTCAAAGAAAACCTCACCATAGTGTTTTTCACGGCCTCCTTTACATTATTTCATCATATGGCATGTTTTTACAACATGTTGAAAAATCGCATTTTTTTTCGACATAGTATACTATGGCGTTTTTTTTGCGCCAAAATTCATGATGATTTTTTTTCAAAGAAAACCTTTCTGGAGTGTTTTTCACAGCCTGCTTTACATTATTTCATCATATGGCATATTTTTCACATGTTGAAAAATCGCATTTTTTTTCGACATAGTATACTATGGCGTTTTTTTGCGCCAAAATTCATGATGATTTTTTTTTTTCAAAGAAAACCTTTCTGGAGTGTTTTTCACAGGCCTG